>NC_069500.1:515224076-515310513 GCF_027579735.1 Bombina bombina
TCCCCCTTTCTCTCCCCCCTCTCTCTCTCTTTCTCTCCCCCCTTTCTCTCTCTCCCCCCCCCTCTCTCTCTCCTCCTCTCTCTCCCCCTCTCTCTCTCTCTCCCCCTTCTCTCTCTTTCCCCCCTCTCTCTCTCCCCCTCTTTCCCCATCTCTCCCCCTTATCTCTCTCTCCCCCCCTCTCTATCTCTCCCCCCCCTCTCTCTCTCTCCCTCCCCCCTCTATCTCTCTCTCCCCCTCTCTCACCCCCCTCTCTCACCCCCCTCTCTCTCTCTCCCCCTCGCTCCCCCCTCTCTCTCTCCTCTCTATCTCCACCCTCTCTCTTCTACCTCTCTCTCACCCTCTCTCCTTTTGCTCTAAATGAGACCACAGGAGTTACCATGTATTCAAACGTTAAATTACAGTTGGCTAGATTACGAGTTTTGCGGTAAGAGGGGTGCAGTGCTAACTTGCACTTTATATTCACCGCTCACTTTCCTACAGCGCTGGTATTACAGGTTATTATAAACCCGCCGTTAACAGACAAGAAGTGAGCGTAGAGCTAAATTGTGCCCCATACCACACTCCAATACCAGCATTGCTTAAGTCAGCAGTGAGCTGGTTGTACGTGCTCGTACACGATTTCTCCATAGACATCAAAGGGGAGAGCCGGCTGAGAAAAGGTCTAACACCTGCAAAAAAAGCAGCATTTAGCTCAGTAACGCAGCCCCATTGATTCCTATGGGGAAACACATTTTATGTTTACACCTAACACCCTAACATGAACCCTGAGTCTAAACACCCTTAATCTTACACTTATTAACCCTTAATCTGCCGCCCCCGACATTGCCGACACCTACATTATACTTATTAACCCCTAATCTGCCGCTCCAGACATCGCCGCCACCTACATTATACTTATTAACCCCTAATCTGCCGCTCTGGATATCGCCGCCACCTACATTATATTTATTAACCCCTAATCTGCTGCCCCCAACACCGACGACACCTACATTATATTTATTAACCCCTAATCTCCTGCCCCCAATGTCGCCGCAACCTACCTACATGTATTAACCCCTAATCTGCCACCCCCAATGTCGCCGCCACTTTTCTAAAATAATTAACCCCTAAACCTAAGTCTAACCCTAACACCCCCTAACTTAAATATAATCAAAATAAATCTCAATAAAACCGTCTATTAATAAATAAATAGTTCCTATTTAAAACTAAATACTTACCTGTAAAATAAACCCTAAGCTAGCCACAATATAACTAATAGTTCCATTGTATCTATCTTAGGGTTTATTTTTATTTCACAGGCAAGTTTGTATTTATTTTAACTAGGTAGAATAGTTAGTAAATAGTTATTAACTATTTACTAACTACCTAGCTAAGATAAATACAAATTTACCTGTAAAATAAAACCTAACCTAAGTTACACTAACACCTAACACTACACTACAATTAAATAAATTACCTAAATTAAATACAATTAAATAAATTAAATACAATTACCTAAATTACAAAACCAAACAAACACTAAATTACACAAAATAAAAAACAAATTACAAGATATTTAAACTAATTACACCTAATCTAATAGCCCTATCAAAATAAAAAAGCCCCACCAAATTAAAAAAACCCTAGCATAAACTAAACTACCAATAGCCCTTAAAAGGGCCTTTTGAGGGGCATTGCCCCAAAGAAATCAGCTCTTTTACCTGAAAAAAAAAATAGAAACAACCCCCCCAACAGTAAAACCCACCACCCACACAACCAACCCCCCAAATAAAACCCTAACTAAAAAAACCTAAGCTCCCCATTGCCCTGAAAAGGACATTTGATTGGGCATCGCCCTTAAAAGGGCATTTAGCTCTATTGCTGCCCATAGCCCTAACCTAAAAATAAAACCCACCCAATAAAACCTTAAAAAACCCTAACACTAACCCCCTGAAGATCCACTTACAGTTTTGAAGATCCGACATCCATCCTCAACGAAGCCGAGAGAAGTCCTCATCGAAGCGGCAAGAAGTCCTCAACGAAGCCGGGAGAATTCGTCATCGAAGCCGGGAAAAGTGGTCCACCAGACAGGCAGAAGTCTTCATCCAGATGGTATCTTCTATCTTCATCCATCCAGTGCGGAGCGGGTCCATCTTCCTGACATCCAGCGTGGAGCATCCTCTTCTTTCCGATGACTAACGACGAATGAAGGTTCCTTTAAATGACGTCATCCAAGATGGCATCCCTTAGATTCTGATTGGCTGATAGAATTCTATCAGCCAATTGGAATTAAGGTTGAAAAAATCCTATCGGCTGATGCAATCAGCCAATAGGATTGAACTTTAATCCTATTGGCTGATCCAATCAGCCAATAGTATTGAGCTCGCATTAAATAGGAATAATTTAGGTAATGATAGTAATTTGTATTTAGATTTATTTTAATTATATTTAAATTATGGTGTATTAGGGTTAGACTTAAGTTTAGGGGTTAATAAATTTAGTATAGTGGCGGCTACGTTGGGGGCTGCAGATTAGGGGTTAATAATATTTAACTGGTTTTTGTGATGCGGGAGTGCAGCGGTTTAGGGGTTAATATGTTTATTCTAGTGGCGGTGATGTACGGAGCAGCAGATTAGGGGTTAATAATTTTATTTTAGTGTTTGCGATGCGGGAGGGCCTCGGTTTAGGGGTTAATATGTAGTTTATGGGTGTTAGTGTACTTTTTAGCACTTTAGTTATGAGTTTTATGCTACAGCTTTGTAGTGTAAAACTCATAACTACTGACTTTAGAATGCGTTACCAATCTTGACGGGATAGGGTGTACTGCTCACTTTTTGGCCTAAAAAAAAAAGCTTGTAATACCGGCGCAATGGAAGTCCAATTTTAAAAAATTGCGTAATTTGATTTGCAGTAAGGCCAAAAAAGTGTGCGGTGCCCTTAAATCTGCAAGACTCGTAATACCAGCGGTAGTGAAAAAGCAGCGTTATAACCTGATAACACTGCTTTTTCACCTTACCGCAAAACTTGTAATCTAGCCGAGTGTAACCAATGACTCGCAACTAACTTTGTATTGGTTGCTATTGATTCATTATAAATTTACACATCATATACTTTTATTATATGATTTTCAGCAACTTCCAAAGGAGTGTAATACTTAGCGAGAAGGCTTTTACAAATAGTAAAATAAGAGATACAAATAATAAAACATTTTGCACAGACAATATTGCAACATTTTGTATACATATAAACCTGGTTAGTTTGTTAACATCCAATATCTTATTGTCCATTTTTTCATCATCTGTCTAGGTATCTTTGCTGTTCCATTCCACTCTATTTACGTCATCATGGGGGCGTTTGTAGTTTGTCTGTATGTTTCAAGTATCCTCAGTTAAATAGTCCCATATAAAATAGTCCTTAATCCAAAACTGAGTTTTTCATTAAATGCATGTTTGTATTATAATCTTTAGAAGGAAATAGCAATCTATAGATTATGCTGGATTAAAACAAGACAAATAGAGAACATTATAAAATGTTATTAAGTAATCCGATATCAATCATAACCTTTATCTCAAATAGTGATATTGTAAACTAATGTTGTGTATACAGGGAGTGCAGAATTATTAGGCAAGTTGTATTTTTGAGGATTAATTTTATTATTGAACAACAACCATGTGCTCAATGAACCCAAAAAACTCATTAATATCAAAGCTGAATATTTTTGGTAGTAGTTTTTAGTTTGTTTTTAGTTATAGCTATTTTAGGGGGATATCTGTGTGTGCAGGTGACTATTACTGTGCATAATTATTAGGCAACTTAACAAAAAACAAATATATACCCATTTCAATTATTTATTTTTACCAGTGAAACCAATATAACATCTCAACATTCACAAATATACATTTCTGACATTCAAAAACAAAACAAAAACAAATCAGTGACCAATATAGCCACCTTTCTTTGCAAGGACACTCAAAAGCCTGCCATCCATGGATTCTGTCAGTGTTTTGATCTGTTCACCATCAACATTGCGTGCAGCAGCAACCACAGCCTCCCAGACACTGTTCAGAGAGGTGTACTGTTTTCCCTCCTTGTAAATCTCACATTTGATGATGGACCACAGGTTCTCAATAGGGTTCAGATCAGGTGAACAAGGAGGCCATGTCATTAGATTTTCTTCTTTTATACCCTTTCTTGCCAGCCACGCTGTGGAGTACTTGGACGCGTGTGATGGAGCATTGTCCTGCATGAAAATCATGTTTTTCTTGAAGGATGCAGACTTCTTCCTGTACCACTGCTTGAAGACCACTGCTTGAAGAAGGTGTCTTCCAGAAACTGGCAGTAGGACTGGGAGTTGAGCTTGACTCCATCCTCAACCCGAAAAGGCCCCACAAGCTCATCTTTGATGATACCAGCCCAAACCAGTACTCCACCTCCACCTTGCTGGCGTCTGAGTCAGACTGGAGCTCTCTGCCCTTTACCAATCCAGCCACGGGCCCATCCATCTGGCCCATCAAGACTCACTCTCATTTCATCAGTCCATAAAACCTTAGAAAAATCAGTGTTGAGATATTTCTTGGCCCAGTCTTGACGTTTCAGCTTGTGTGTCTTGTTCAGTGGTGGTCGTCTTTCAGCCTTTCTTACCTTGGCCATGTCTCTGAGTATTGCACACCTTGTGCTTTTGGGCACTCCAGTGATGTTGCAGCTCTGAAATATGGCCAAACTGGTGGCAAGTGGCATCTTGGCAGCTGCACGCTTGACTTTTCTCAGTTCATGGGCAGTTATTTGGCGCCTTGGTTTTTCCACACGCTTCTTGCGACCCTGTTGACTATTTTGAATGAAACGCTTGATTGTTCGATGATCACGCTTCAGAAGCTTTGCAATTTTAAGAGTGCTGCATCCCTCTGCAAGATAGCTCACTATTTTTGACTTTTCTGAGCCTGTCAAGTCCTTCTTTTGACCCATTTTGCCAAAGGAAAGGAAGTTGCCTAATAATTATGCACACCTGATATAGGGTGTTGATGTCATTAGACCACACCCCTTCCCATTACAGAGATGCACATCACCTAATATGCTTAATTGGTAGTAGGCTTTCGAACCTATACAGCTTGGAGTAAGACAACATGCATAAAGAGGATGATGTGGTCAAAATACTAATTTGCCTAATAATTCTGCACACAGTGTAGATACTCCTAATTATTTACCCATTTATATAAATGTGATTAAAAATAAATAAATAAAAGAGATAAAATTACTTCCTTTAAAACAGGAAAGGGAGCTATACTAGGTCTTTAGCTGAAAAATCCACCATAATTCTCTTTTAAGAAGTGCCTGTTCTATATTTCCTCCTCTCTAGTGTGCTGAAACTTTTTTATACCTATCCACTAAAAAGTTTCTTTAGTGTAAAGTGAACATCGTTTAGAATGTAAAGGGACAACCTGATCTTCATGATTTTTTGCAATTTTATTAAGATGTTCTAAACTCCTGTTTTTTTTTTAAAAAAAAGAAAGGTTTGACCCAAATATTGAATCACACAGCCGCTTTGTAATACATATATACAATGTTTAGTTTTGCAACTGATAAAGGTTTACATTTGGAATTCCTGTTCTATTTCAGCTAAAGCTTTTCTGTACCCTCTTTTAATAGTCACAACTAGCTTTGCAACGTCCACAGTTGTAGGATTCTACTTAGTTGTTTATCTGAATTGGTTTTCGTATTGAACTTTTTATTAAAGAAGGTGCTAATTTGTTCTTAAAATTACAAGCTTTTCTATAAAGTATATTAGGTTTATCCGGAATTATGCCCTTCAACATTTCGTAATTTTGTAATATGTGTCAGGGTTTATAGATCACTTTAATAATACATTTGTAATCTATACAAAAAGTTGTGACAAAGGAAGGAAACTATTTTTGTTGATTATTTTTAGTGATATTATCTTTTAGTTATCATTTTCTATCCATCTGCTTGATTATTATCTGTTTTTTTTTTTTATAGGTGAGTATCTCTTATCTATGAATTTTTCTTTAAGTGTAAAAGACTGGGTATTGAGGTCTGAAATTATATCAATCTCGCCTAATCGTATGAAATTGATAGAATTTCAGACTTCAATACCCAATCTTTAACACCTGAGTGGTGGCTACTGTCATTACTGATATATGTATTTGTAACACATTTTTTAAAATTGGTAGATGTAGATGTAGTGGCAATGGCCTCTATTTATGAAAGTTCTTGCGGACCTGATCCGACAGTGCGGATCAGGTCCGCAAGACCTCGCTGAATGCGGAGAGCAATACGCTCTCTGTATTCAGCATTGCACCAGCAGCTCACAAGAGCTGCTGGTGCAACGCCGCCCCCTGCTGACTCACGGCCAATTGGCCGCCACCAGGGTGGTGTCAATCAACCCGATCGTATTCGATCGGCTTGAATTGCGGCAATTCCTGTCCGCCTGCTCACAGCAGGCGGACAGGGTTATGGAGCAGCGGTCTTTAGACCGCTGCTTCATAACTGCTGTTTCTGGTGAGTCTGAAGACTCGCCAGAAACACGGGCCATTAAGCTCTATTTGGAGCTTGATAGATAGGCCCCAATGACCCCTGCTCACCAATAGAAACCCAGACACCCCAGCAAAGGGGCTCCTGTTTGCCAATAGATGCCAAGGCACCCTGGGAAAGTGACCACTGCTCACTAATAGGTGTCTAGGCACCCCAGGGAAGTGGCCCCTGCTTGCCAATAATCACCTAGGAACTCTTAAAGAAAGTAGTCCATGCTTGTCAATAGGTTCCAAGGGCAACCTGAAAAAGTGGCCCATGCTGACTAGTTCAAGTTTTGGCCAAGTGACTAAAATGTGTGCATTCATTATAACACATTTGACTTAACTGAAGAATAAAGGTAGTAACACACATACATAATATATATATACTTTCAGTCTAGCTTATAATTAAACTTTCATATTCTCTCATTTGAAAAAAAATACACTTACAAACATCCCAAGCTAATGTCAATATGCCCTCCTTTATGGGCCATATAAGCCAACTATACTGATTTCCACTCTTTTGTGGTCAGTCAAGTAGGTCTGGTCTGGCCATGTGAGTGATAGCAACCATATATTAGCCACATTTCATAACAAAATGTCAATAAAATCAAACAATTATTTTAAAAAATCAAACTAACTGCTAAAATGAATGTAAATTCAGATCAGTGTACCCTGAACAGGCTGTTTAATATTTTATTGCAGAGTTTAAAGGATTAAACTGTAAAAAATAAAATAAACTTATTAAACAAGCTGTTTAATGTCATTGAATGCCAGAGAGGGTTATATATCTGCTAGAAAGTGCACTGCAACCCTCTTTGACAATGCTTAAACAGTTTGTTTTATTAAAATACAATTTGAAAAAGATAACTGTATTAGGGCTAACTCACAGCTTCTGTACAGCTGCAGCATTCCAAATGACTTCCCTTCTTTCTCCCTCTTTGATATCTCTCTGCAGTGTTACAAGATGCCCCTCCTCCACAGCACTGACAGAGTCAAAAGTCTGTTGAAAAGTATCAAGAAAATATACTATGCTCATCTTGAAAAGGACTGTCCCAAAAAGCCCCATGTTTTTAATTTTGACTTTACTGTCTCTTTAATTGGAGTGAGAAACACAGTAGGTGAAAGGATTGACTAGCAAATGTTTTGTTTTTTCTGGTCAGGGTAGGACAGGATTAATAATGTAGCAGAAACTCCTCCGAATAAAAGGATATTACAGAGAGAGTCTGAGACAGAGATTACTGGAGTGCTCCAAAAAAGGATAAATAGTTTGTGTGGGAGGAAATGATTGTTGAAGAGGAGAGTGGTACACTTGGAACATTGGTGAACAGAATGTGTAGAAGTATTTGGAGTCTTTAGAGAGAAAAATGCCCTTGCCTGACTCTCTGGACTTAGTATAGCATGATACATGAATATCATGCTATATCATTCTGAAAAAAGAAGAAAAATAGAAGAAAAAATAAAAATAGTCTTACAGAGAAAAATGTGCCTTCCCAAATCTAAACTATAACAGTCACTAAAAATATGGTGCTTGAGTAAAAGAAGAAAACACTAGGTGGCACTGTGGTTTTAACTTTTACTTCAAACTTTTTAATTTTTTTATATATTAATGGCCAAGTTTATTAGAATGACTAATAAGTAGTAGAAATATGTTTTTGAAAGTTTGAAAGCAATAAGTAACTAATATAAGTGATGGTAATACACACATATTAAGGGAGCACATGTTTTTTTTTTAATGAATCATATTTATTTCATTATTCTATTTGCACTTAGTTTATAGAGGACACAGTATTTCTTAGCACTTTCTGCAGTCTGTACCTGATAAACAAATGCAATCCAGACACTTAGCAAAGAGGTTTTTCAAAATTAAACTTGCCTGATTCTGATAGAGCATGTAATTTTAAAACACTTTTAAATTTACTTCTATTTTGAAATGTGCTTCATTCTCTTAGTATCCCTTGTTGAAAAAGAATATGCACATATCATACACCAGTAGGAGCTGCTGCTAATTGGTGCCTGCACACATTTGTCTCTTGTGATTGGCTAACTAGATCTGCTCAGTTAGCTGCCAGTAGTGCAATGCTGTTCCTTCAGCAAAGGATAACATTAGAATGAAACAAAGTTGATATTAGAAGTAAAATGTAAAGTTGTTTAAAATTGTACGTTCTATCTGAATCATAAAAGAAAATGTTTGGGTTTACTATCCCTTTGTAGAGTGTAATTTCTCTTCTCAATTAAGTAAGCAGTTCTAAATGATGTAAGAAAAAGTTACTGGAAGTCATTCTGAACAGCATTCAAATGTTTTTCTTTAATGTTAAAAGGGCATTCTAGTGCTGTATATTAATAAAATGCTCTGCTTCCTTAAAGGGACACTGAACCCAATTTTTTTCTTTTGTGATTCAGATTGAGCATGCAATTTTATGCAACTTTCTAATTTACTCCTATTATCATTTTTTCTCCGTTCTCTTGCTATCTTTATTTGAAAAAGAAAGCATCTAAGCTTTTTTATTGATTCAGAACTGTGGACAGCACTTTTTTATTGGTGGATGAATTTAATCACCAATCAGCAAGAACAACCCAGGTTGTTCACCAAAAATGGGCCGGCATCTAAACTTACATTCTTGCATTTCAAATAAAGATACCAAGAGAATGAAAAAAAATTGATAATCAGAGTAAATTAGAAAGTTGCTTAAAATTTCATGCTCTTTCTGAATAACGAAAGAAAACAAATTGGGTTCTGTGTCCCTTTAAGATAACATATTTCATGTTTTACTGTGTGTTTAACCCTTTAAAAAGAGAATTTATAGAAGCTGTGCCATTCAAGATAAGGATATAGCAGGTTATTAAAGGGACATGAAATCCAAAAATTTTCTTTCATAATTTAGTTAGAACATACAATGTTAAACAACTTTCCAGTTTACTTCTATTATCAAATTTGTTTCATTCTCTTGGTATTATTTGTTGAAGGAGCAGCAATGCACTACTGTTATGTAGCTGAACACATGGGTGACCAATGACAATCAGTGTATATATATATATATATATATATACAGCCACCAATCAGCAGCTAGAACCTAGGTCATTTGCTGCTCCTGAGCTTAACTAGATAAACCTTTCTGCAAAGGATAACAAGAGAAGGAAGCAAATTAAATAATAGAACTAAATAGGAAAGTTGTTTAAAATTGTAGGCTCTGTCTAAATTATAAATGTCTAATTATGACTTTACTGTCCCTTTAAGCATGTGCCCGGCATATAACCTCACCTGGAACATAATAGTATTCCAGGATTGCAACTTTTACTACAGGTTTAATCATTTTTAAAGCAGTTAAACATATTGTAAAAATAGGAAATTTGTTTAAAAATAAAATGTCCTAACAAAATATTGCATTTGAAATAGTTTTAAATTTAAATGTTATTAAGGAGAGCATTAGTACTAGTTTAAAAATGCTGAAATGTTAACATTAGCCCATCTTTAATTGATGTATGAAAGCCAGAGTACTGCACTGTGTCAAAATAAATAAGGGTGCTTGTAACCAGGAAACAAATGTTCCATTTATGTTAATGTTGTTTAATTACCACCCATATAAATGTTTACTATCTGTTTACCCAATTATTTCCTTTCTTAAATTAAGAAAAATTAAGAAAATACAATTTTAGTCTAGATTTTCAGCTTCTGAAGGGTTAACTGTAGACATGATATGACTGGCGATCACATGACTTTATAAAAAAAAAACAGGTTCCCCTCCCAGTTGGCATGACACTTTTTATCTGTATACAGAACAAAGAACATCTTGAGTATTCTGAGTTTTAGTCCATCTCTACTGTATAAGCATAATGAAGCATTTATGGATACTGATCAACGTTTTGATTATTTACCTTTGCTGTAAGTGCTTCCTGTAATTTGCATTTTGTAAGAGTCACCTGTGATAAATGTCTTTAACATAGAAGACTTTGGAATTTAATTTTGATACAATGTTATCTCCTTAACCTGTCGTTTATTACACTTCATTTGCATATTTGTATCTTTCTATACCACAGTTGTTAATTGTCAGGATTCTGCTTATCATCACAAGAGGTCAATTTCTACCAAAGAAGGGGAATATGTTGCTCTGTCTTGTAGATACGACGAGAGTAATTTAAGAAGTTTAACATGGTACAGACAATATCCTGGAGAAAAGCTGGATCTATTAATAACTGTATATAGTGATGGGAATCATACACAAGGCAAATTCATAGCTGGGCTCCAGAAGAAAAACAAGCTAAGTTTTCTATACCTCAAAACCCCAAGGTTGACTGACTCTGCATCATATTTCTGTGCAGCGGAGGCACAGTGTAGGAAGTTATGTTCAGCTCAATGCAAAAACCTTTCTTGCTAAGTGAAACAAAGCTCAAGAAAAACATTCGAGAAAGAGATTTAAAAAGACTCAGCATTTGTACTACACTCAGAGTTACAGAGAATGAGCAATAACATATTTCTGTCATTCATTTAAAATATAAAAGAGTTTTACACTTACAGTTGCAATGAACATCTAAAATATATTGTCTTCTAGACGTGCATTTGATACTGACAAATTCATTAAAACACTAAATTTACATATTTGTGTATTCGCCCATAAACAAGAAATGTATGATCATTTAAGGGAAAAACAAATAAACTAATGGAAAAAAAAAAAAAAAAATAGTTGATTGTATCATGCTGCTACTTTATAGTGTTCCAATTTAGATAATTTAATAACAATCCAGCAATTTATTGATTCCTGTATCATCCAATAAGTTTGATTCCTGTGTCAGACAATAAGTTTGTATGTTTTGCTCTTCTGTTCTTGATAAGTTTTACTTTCAACTTGTAAGACTTGCGTGCTAACCTGGGCATGTAAAACGATTACTTATAGCAATGGAGAGGATGTGTCCACTGAGCAATTACGATCCAACAATGCATTTCTGAAATAAAGGAGGAGACACAGATCCAGCAAACATAACCAAAAACATACATTGATATATATAGTTTGGTGTAGAAAAGTAAAATCACATTTAGTCACAATTATATACACCACAGAAAAAAAGACAGGGAATCTAGAACGCTTCTCAATTATTTATACATTTATTACAAAACTTAATGAAATATGATGTTTTAAATAGTATAACTGTGTAAAAAGGCAGTGAATAATGAATAGATATCACTGAATTAGAAAAAAAAAAAAATAACTGCAACAGCTCAACCAAATTCCAGCCACACAAGAATGCATGTGGATATAATCTGTATGATTTGTTAATGACAAATATTATTTCCATACTGGTAATATAAAAAGTTCATATGAACAGCTTATACTAGAAATTATTAAGATACTTTACAAACTATTAATATATTAGTGCCCAAGCTGTATAAGTTCATACAACCGTGACACAGAATTAATGAATATGTCCTATTTTACATTTATTCATTGTGTTAATATAGTGCTCAGTGTTTAGTTTTTTTCCCATTTTCCCAGTTTCATTTGATCTCATGTCAGAGAGAGAAAGAGATTTAAAAATAAAAAAAATGATCATGTCTACAATTATCTTGAAAACTGAATTAAACGTGATCTATAATAAAAGTTAAAATTATAAAAAATGTTTGATTTGGAAATCCAACAATAAAGTCTGTAAAATTGCCTCGCTTCCAAAATAATATTTAAAAAAGTTGCAAAATATATATATCTTTATTTGGGGGAACAAAAAGCCCAGAATCAATAGACACTCATTATAGAGTAGTTCCAAAGAAAGAGGATTGGGAGCCCCCAAATCAAGTTATATTATGACACCTTAACACTTCAAGGAATCCTTAACTGACATGGGTCTAGCATGGGAAAATCTTGGGTAGCAATTGACTCACATATTTTAAAAATTCCACAAGTCGGAGCACTATGTTGGGTACCAAATGATAGTAGATCTCTACTAGGCACAACCCTAGACATCGTCCGTCACCTATTCCTCTCATGGAATTCTATTCTTAAAACATGTATACGAGTATCATCATCCTGATTTCCAATCTCCAGATCCCTCAAAACGTGGCACTTGTAGGGGGATTAGAGAGCATATAAATGAGGATGTACTATTCCTCTAATTAGACTCTTGGAAAATGGCAAATTGATGACAACAGACAACATTAAAGATATAGTAGGGAAACAATATGCAATGTGGCTGAAATATTCCCAACTCCATCATCTACTTCAAACGTCAAAATATAAACATGACTTTCTATGAAATCCTACCCCTTTTTTTATCTATATGTCTATAAATTAAGCCGGTGCGGCATTCACTCTCATGGAAAAATATTGACATTTGACCCTGAAACAGAACTTCTATCATACACTAGCAGATGGCAACTGGAGTTTGGAGTTCCAATTTCCACTGTTGAATGGAAACACATTTTAAAACACACAAATAGTTCCTCGGTAGCTCCCCAGATTTTGGAATTAAATAATAAACTGCTTCTAAAATGTTACCTAACACCTGCTAGATTATCAGTGATTTTTAAAGTGTAACAGGAACCTGTTGGAGAGGATGTGGAGACCATGGCTTGCTCACGCATATATGGTGGTCCTTTAAACTAATATGCTCCCTGTGGAAGAACTCTTTGCATGAACCTCTTGAAGGTCCCTTTTAAATTATCTTCCTAAAAAGACTTGTAAATTAAGAAAACACATTGCAAATTGAGATCAAAAGCACAAAATCTTTGATTGCTAGACATTCGAAAACACCAATATCCCCATTTAAGCAGATGTGGTTGGACAGGACAACTGAGTTGCTTTCGTTAAAGGTTTCATAAAATGTAAGTAACTTTCTTATTTTTTGGATATCAACTTCTTTCAGGAACAATCCTTGGCTGCCAACCAATAACTCGGGTACATCTTATTGAAACCTGCCTAACTGATACACCCTGTATTAACTTGCCTTTAAGAGCTAATATAAATAACCTTAAATAAATAATTTGCAACACTGAAATGTTAAATAATTCAATTGAAAAAAACAGTAAAACAAATTATATAAGAAATAAATTTAAGTGGAAAGGGCTCCAAAGTGTGTATATATATAGTATGTGTATATGTGTGTGTGGGTATATATATATATATATATATATACATGTGCGTGTGTACTTGTGTATTTATTTTTATATATGTATGCATATACAAATATACATATACAATATATATATATATATATATAAATATGCATATACAAATATACACACACACACATATCTATGTCATTTTGCGCCTGTATTACAGGTTGTGCGGTCTGGCTATTACGCTAGCATGCCGCGATCCATTCCACTATCTGAGACCAGTAGTTATGGATGTTGTGAAACAAAAATGTTTAACAAAACTCATAACTAAAATGTTACAAAGTGCACTAACACCCATAAACTATTAACCCCTAAACCGCCATCCCCCTGCACCGCAAATAGTATAATAAATCTATTAACCCCAAAACTGCTGCCCACACACATAGCCAACACTAAATAAACCTATTAACCCCTAAACCACCATCCCCCACAACTCAATAAACCTAATTAAACTATTAACCCCTAAACTGCTATCCCCTTCAATGGAATAAACTTAATTACACTATTAACCCCTAAACCACCACCCCCCACAATGCAATAAACCTAATTAAACTATTAATCCCTAAACCGTCATCCCCCCACAATGCAAATAACTAATTTAATCCCTAAGCCCCCTTACCTAACACCCCTAAATTAACCCCAATTACATAAAATAAAAAATATTACGTTAAAATTAAAATAAAAAATCCTAATATTACTTTAAAAAAAAAGATTAAATTAAAATAAAAAAAGTCTAAAATTACAGAAAAAATAAACCAAATTATCAAAAATAAAAAATAAATAAACCTAATCTAATACCCCTAAAAAAATTAAAAAAGTCTCCCCAATATAACCCCCCCTTATCTAACACTAAGATACCAATAGCCCTTAAAATGGCCTTTTTTAGGGCATTGAACTAAATTGATCAGCTTTTCTACCAAAATAAAGTACAAGCTACCCCCTAAAAGTAAACCCCCCCACCCACACAACCCCCCAAAATAAAAAAACTAAGACTAAAAAAACCTAAGCTACCCATTGACCCTAAAGGAGCATTTGTATGTGCATTGCCCTTAAAAGGGCAAACAGCTCTTTTGCAGCCCATCAAAATAAAAAAATCCCTAATCTAAAAAAAAACACCCCAAAAAAATAAAAATAAGCCTAAGTCTAACCCCCAAATAGGTACTCACCGTTCCTGAAGACCGGCGGAGAAGGTCTTCATCCAGGCGGTGAAGGTCTTCTTCCAGGCGGCGACATCTTCATCCAGCGAGGGGACCTCTTCTATCTTCATCCAGGGCAAAGGCGGAGCGGAGGTGGCCACGGAGCAAGAACACCAGCCACGGAGCCATCCAGTGTGGAGGATCCTCTTCATGCGATCGATGCTGCACACTGAAGATTGAATGCAAGGTACCCATTTTATATTTGGTTTACCTTGCATTCCTATTTTTTTCCTATCTCATCCTATTTTAAATCAGCCAATAGGATGAGAGCTACTGAAATTCTATTGGCTGATTTGAACAACCAGTTGGTTTTCAATAGTTCTCGTCCTATTGGCTGATTTGTCGGGGCGGCAGATTAGGGGTATTTAGACTAGGGGTTTATGTTAGGGTGTTAGGTTTTAACATAATTTTCTTTTTCACCATAGACATCAATGGGGATTGCGTTACGGCGATCGCCATTCCGCGATTGCAGGTGTTAGTTTTTTTCTAACACTTTCTCTCCATTGATGTCTATGGGGGAAACGTGCAAAAGCACGTCAAGTCAGGCATTGGGTTTTGTGCGGTATGGAGCTTAACGCACCATACCGCACAACAAAAGAAGGTTTTTCAGTAACTTGTAATGGCAGCATTATGGAGTGTGATACAGCTAATTTTTTTGTATTATTTAAACACCAGGTTAAGCGCACAACTTGTAATCTTGGTGAATGGTAGCAAAATTACAGTTTTGTGCATATGTGATCAGGTTTGTGCGCAAATAGGATGTTAGGTTTTTCCCCACTTTTTTTGCTCCATTGACTTCCATAGGAGAATACATTAATGCATGCGCAATATTTTATATTCGGCTTTTCACGCACGTCAAGTTAGCGAGCGAAAAAAGTTTACATTCAATTAGTAATCTGAGCGCTATACGATGCACACAAAAAGCTTACTTCTAGCGAAGTTAGAGCTCGAGTGGGAGTGTTAAATACCGTTCAACTTTAATCTGACCCATAATGGGATTGTAAATGTTTTGAAGCACAAAGATTAAGAATACATTTTTTTTTTGGTGGGAGTGTGTGGTTGTGGTGTTTAAAACTGCAACGTAATATCCTTCTTTCAACCGTTCTATATAAAGGTAGACAGCACATCCTCACTAAATGTTACCTTGTGAAGCTCCAGTGTTCAGTTCTACTTATTTCCTTGAAAACAACACTTATGTGCAACATAACTTTACTAAGTCTTTTCCTGGGTGTAGTCTTTGTCAGTAAGTTTTTGTCAATCCAATAAAAACTAAACTACTGTTCTTTTTTCCCTAGTCCTTTAAATGTTATATTTTTCCATTCTCTGGTATTACAAGTATGGGAAATATGCAAAGCATTACTGGACATCAAATGAAACTGATATAAGTACATTTTAATTCATTTGAATGACAAATGATAAGACTCTGCATTTCCTTATGTATTTTTCCTTTCAGATCATGTCTCAGGAGAGGTGTTCCAGTCCCCAAAAGAACAAGCAATCACTGAAGGAACAGAGATCACACTGAGCTGCAGATATGATGAGGCAGCTACTAACATGCTCTGGTATATTCACAAACCTGGACAGAACATAAAACTTCTCCTTCGTGATTACTCCAAAGATAAAGACCTTGAAGAGGAAATCAGGGGTCGTTTTTCTTATATGCACGACAGACAGAACAAGAAGTTCCCTGTAAACATCACCAAGACGAGAACATCTGACTCTGGGACATATTACTGTGTCTTGTATCCCACAGTGTATGAACACATTAAACACACTGTTCAATAATATCACAGACTATACAGGCATGACAGTAATTGTACAATGCACCACAAGGTGGCAGGATTGTCCAACTTCATATTGCAGTGTTTTTCAGTTTTGTTTTGTTTTTATTTCATGAGTCATTGCAGAAGTGTCACAAACCTCTAACAGTGACAACAGAGAAGCCAATTGAAAGATGTTGACATGTTATATTTTAATACAATGTGCATTAGAAGTATGTCCATAGAAGCACTCCCTTTAATGTTAAAAATGATCTCAGGTAAAACTCATATCCATAGTGTGACCATGGATCTTAAAATGGGACCTGGCACCAGAACCATTTTCCCATCAATCTATTTAAGAAAAAAAATCACATGATAAAATAATTATTCCAAAAGGCAAGCAAACAATTATTAAATACATTCCCAAAACAAAGGCACAGTATAAAAGTAGTTTACCCCAAAGCAAGTGCATATTCTTTTTAATCTAGGGATATCAAGAGAATAAAGCACATTTGAAAATAGAAGTTAATTTAAAATTGACTTAAAATGACCTGCTCTATCTGAATCATGCAAGTTACATTTTGACTTTCTTATCCATTTAATGGTTATTCCTGTGCTGAATATAATACGCAAAACTTTTCCTGGAGTTCAACTTAAATGGTACATGATGCACTTAGTAAACAATTCAGTCTAGGCATACAAACAGTGCATGATCACTACATATATATGAAATAGTTACGTTTGCATGAAGTGACGTTATATCATTTTGTGTCAGATATTAAAACACCCAATGTAAAAAAAACATTTTACTTGCAACCAATAAGCCTCCCAAAGATAATACACAAAATTATCAGCACAATCGCTCAGTCAAGGATATCAAATATGAAACGTCAAATATCCCGCCATGCAGAGGCCTTTATGCGACATTCATTAATTACTCAGAGACCCCTTTGATAATCACTGGAGCTCATCTAACTCACAGTCATTGTTGACCTGACGCTCATTTAATCCACAATCAGTAATAGCTTGTCCGAGTCCTGGCACACTTCAGCTCCACGACTGCTCATGTATTATCGCTGCGCAATCACCTGTGTAATTCGAAAAAAGCAAATATTCAGATATGCTCAACTTGGAGACTGGACAAAATGCTAAATAGCAAATATACAAGGGGAACAAATGAATGCAAATAAAACAAAATGTATTTATGGGCTCCCCAGGTATATTTGTCAATTAACCTGTGTTAAATAAAGCAACAATTTTCTGTGGAAAGTGTTACTATCAGCCAATGAGAATTACAGTCTTGGGAATCACTATACACAATAATAGACTTCTTCTTACAGCTTTTGCTTAAACTGTGCCCCCCGTCCCCCAAAAAATATAAATAAATAAGCATGTTTAACTTCTGCTTTTTATAATATTTGATAGAAAGATTTGTATTTCCTTTTAAATCAACTAGGTTTTTAAGTAATAATAACTCATAAAACGTAAGCACTCTTTAATTGCTTATTGATTTGTCTATTTACAGTATTTTAGATTTTCAGAACAGCAGTGTTTGTATATTTATGAGCATATTATATTATTAGTGCATATTTTTTGTTTTGTTACTTTCACATCATAATATAGATAGTATACTGTGCAGTCCAGTAATATAAAGGTATATTTTAACTCTTTAGAACAAAGATTGACAACAGGTGGCACATGGGACCTATGAGGCCCTCTGCACTATATTTTACAAAAACTTAGAATGTTCCATAGTTTTTTGTGTTTTTTTGGCCCCAGAAAAAAAGATTAACTAAATTTTTTGGTGTGGCAAACAAAGTGGCCACAACTCAAAAGATCTGTGTGCAGGTGAGAACAGCAGATAGAGGGTATCCTGCAACCTTTGATTGTCTGGGGTTGTCATGTTCCTTGTTCAGAGGAGAATTGCCTGGTATATTTGAGGCTGGACTGACCTTACTCGGCGGGATCAGACTGATATACTTCAGGAAAGTTTTCCTCTGTGAAAAGCATAACTGGGCTAAAAGAGGCTGCTCCAAGGAGGTAACTCTCCATAGAACAAACTACTGAGCTGTTGTTCATTCCTTTGTAGAGTGCTTCTCTCTTTGAATGCATTTGCATTATGACTTTGGGGAGGTATCCCTAAGGGTGATGGGGGAAACCAGACGTGGACTCATTTCCCAGTGTGCTTAGAGGTATATGGCTGCACCTCGCTGATGAGGCCCTCAGGAGGCTGAAACGATCCTCTGGGGTTGTCATGTTCCTTGTTCAGAGGAGAATTGCCTGATATTTCGGGGGGAAAATTGACCTTACTCAGCAGGATCATAATGATATACTTCAGGAAAGTTTTTCTCTATGAAAAGCACAACTGGGATAAAAGAGGCTGCTTCTAGATGGTAACTTGCCATAAAACAAGCTACTGAGCTGTTGTTCGTTCCTGGTAAAGCGCTTCTCTCTTTGCAAGCATTGATTAACTACAACCTTTCTTAAACCAGGCCTGCTGCCACTGTACATGTAATAAATACAGTATATTATCATTTTTGTGTAGTCATAAATTTATATGCGGCCCTTGAGGTTTCTACAATTTTGATCTGTTGTCCTTAAAGCTTTTAGAATATTGATATGTGGCTCCCATGTGCTAAGAAGTTGGCCATCACTACTTTAAAAACACTTCTTAATTATTATTAAATTCCTTAATTAACCATTAAAGTCTAGTGATGTTTAATCTAAATAATTTGATACTTTTATATAAATAACTAGAAAATGCCCTAAAGTACAAAATAAGTAATATTTTCACCATGTCTTAAGTTTGCAGAAATAGCCAAAACCACAGAAGGTTAGTCCGATGTATTATGTAATTTAGCATTTCACTTGTGTCTACTGACATATTTACAGAGAAATATGTAGAACTGAAGCTCCAATCAACCAATCTAAGCCTATGTCACACAACAGCAATATGTATGTTAGTTTCTAAAAGCAACTTAACAACTTTGTACAATGCATATTAAAACGAACTATTTAAAATGTAAATGTTTGAGTTCTAATGTTACATTTAACACTGGTTGTTTGAATTGTTAAAGCAACAAGATGTGCACAGTATGATAAGAGATCATTGTCTTATAATAAACACTCACACTCAATAACAGTTCTATTTATGGTCATTAATAAGCACAAGTAACCAAATAATCTTAAAGGGACAGTCTAGTCCAAAATAAACTTTCATGATTCAGATAGGGCATGTAATTTTAAACAATTTTCCAATTTACTTTTATCACCAATTTTGCTTTGTTCCCTTGGTATTCTTAGTTGAAAACTAAACCTAGGAGGTTCATATGCTAATTTCTTAGTCCCTGAAGGCTGCCGCTTTTCTTAATGCATTTTGACAGTTTTCACCACTAGAGGGTGTTAGTTCATGTGTGTCATATAGATAACACTGTGCTCACTCACATGGAGTTACTTAGGAGCCAGCTCTGATTGGCTAAAATGCAAGTCTGTCAAAAGAACTGAAATAAGGGAGCAGTTTGCAGAAGCTTAGATACAAGATAATCACAGAGGTAAAAAGTGTATTAGTATAATTGTGTCGGTTATGCAAAACTAGAGAATGGGTAATAAAGTTATGATCTATCTTTAAAAACCATACAAATTCTGGTGTAGACTGTCCCTTAAATGTCTCAGATGACCGTTTAACACTTCTCTTTATAGGTAAACACAAATTAATATTATATATGATCCTTACATTTCATTTTATGTATTCCAGCTGATGTACTACATAGCCTTCCAAAGCAGTCATGTGACCAAAAGTCACAGAAGAAACAAAGGATCCAGTAACACGCAACAGAACAGATAGAGGGGTCGATTTATCAACGTCTGTCCGACATGATACACTGTAGCGTATCATGTCCAACAGAAATCACTGAATGCCGACAGCATTTCTTCATTTAACATTGCACAAGCAGTACAGGTGAACGGCTTGTGCAATGCCGCCCCCTGCAGATTCGCCACTAGCAGGGGGTGTAAATCAACCCGATCGTATAGGATCGGACGGATTGCAGACCGCTGCCTCAGAGGTAGCAGACCAGTTAAGGAGCAGCGGTCTTAAGACTGCTGCTTCAAAACTGCTGTTTCCGGCAAGCCTGAAGGCTAGCGCGGAAACAGGGGCATCAGGGGCCATTTGGCCCTTGATAAATCAGTCCCAGAGTATCAACCTCATTACAAGACACTAAAACTGTACCTGCAATGTACAGTTTATTACCTAGAATGGATCCACTTTTTGGCAGATAAACTAATACAGCAGAAAATAGCCCAGATTACAATAATGTGAAAAAACCTGTAAACCATTTCATAAAATGCAAATGTAAGGTGCACAAGCGATATTGGTGCTCCACTGAGTAAGTGCACGCTAATGTGCTCTGGTATTTCAAGTTAAGCGCAATGCAGTGCAAGCTCACGTTCGCATTGCTAGGAAACATCGCGCTTACAAGAACATGCTTTTATAGGCTCCAATGGAAGCCTCATTCTGATGCCGTCAGAGACGGCATCAAAACCAATGCGCAGTGAAGGGGATAAGTAGCGCAGTACTGGGATCAAATATAAATAAGACATGTGCGTTTCATTTCGGGCGAATTCGGAATTCGGTCGAATTTTGGCCAATTCGGGGATTCGGATGCATTCAAATTTCTGAATCGGCACATCCTGAAAAATTCCAAAAATGAATAAATGAGTTTCCGAATTTTCAGATCCATTAGTCATATTCAGAATTTTTCATTGCTCTATGTAGTAAACCGCAGTTCCCCGACTCTAACTCTAAGTCTCCAAATCATTAAATAAAACTATTAACCCCTAAACTGCCGTTACGAAACATCGCCAACATGAACTAAACATATTAACCCCTAAACCGCCATTCTCAAACATCACCAACACTAACTAACCTATTAATCCCTATACCGCACCCCTCCCCACATCGCCAACACTAACTAAACCTATTATTGTAATGCTTGTGGGGTATTCCACTATCAGACCAAACTTGGCCAGTAGTCTTCTTATCCTGGCATCAAGTTGGAATGATAGGAAATATCCCAGAGCAGAGAAAGTTTGCAAAATGAGGTAAACAGTACTCACATTATGCAGGGTAGTCTTTGGCGGCAGCAGATAGGAATCAGCGGTTAGGCATTTCAAGGGTAAACCACTTGAAGGACTTAAACAGACAGGATAGTCTCTGATTGCAATAGGTAGGGAATCCAGCTGTAAGGCAGTTCAAGGATAAATCAATATAATGGTCAGACAGACAGAGTTTGGCAACAGAATGGCAATCCAATATTTTAGGGTTAAGTTCATCAACAGTTAAGCAGTCCCGCAATTCAGGGGTTAAGGCAAGCAGCGTAGTCAAACAGGCAGAGTTCATCAACAGTTAAGCAATCCAGCAATGCAGGGTTAAAGGCAAGCAGCGTAGTCAAATAGGCAGAGTTCATCAACAGTTAAGCAATCCAGCAATTCAGGGGTTAAGGCAGGCAAAGTAGTCAAACAGGCAGAGTTCAGCAACAGTGAATCAATACAGCAATTCAGCATAAGAAATACAGCACCCAGGAGCACAAGAAGAAATATACTTGGGCACATGTTAGAGAGACTTAGGCCTTTACATAGGGAAGGCAGGACGGGCGGTGATGATGTCATCACCATTCTGCAGTTACACTGCAGTATCCCTAGCAACAGGAGCAGTGCCTGTGTCCGTGGCAATGGCCACAGCAGAGCAGAGAGCAGTGTGACAGAGCCCCCTTCTCAAAGGGTACCTCCGGGACCCTACATTTGCTTGGTGGAATGTGCAGCATGAAATCTGGAGACCAAAGATGGGCAGGAACCCAGGAACGGTCTGCCACGGAGTAGCCCTTTTTGTGTACGAGGTACTGTAGTTGCCTGCACCTGTATCTGGAGTCCAGGATCTTAGTAACCTCATACTCAGGGTCACCATGAACCAGGAGCGGGGGAGGAGGTGTTTGGAGCTGAGAACAATATTTTTCGCTCCATAAGATGAACTTTTTTCCCCCTTAAAAGAAAGAGGAAATGTCTGTGCATCTTATAGAGGCCCGGCGCTTGCATATTTAGGCTATGCAGCCGCCTTAGGGTTCCCCAGCAGAGTTAGAGAGCGGCAGTGATATTTAAAAGAAAAATATAATATGAAAAAGAATAATTGTGTTTGCAGTTGCTGCAGTCAGAGCAGCAGGGTTAACAGTGGCGATGGTGTCACATCACCTAAATGGATGCACTGTCTTGCCGAGTTCCACTTCCTGCGCGTGGGGCGCGGGTTATCTGTCACTGTGAGAAGTGAATGATGTAGCGCTGCACAATGAGCAGAGTGCAGACTATAGGAAGGTGAACCCACACAGTGTCTGCGGGACTTAGGAGCAGGGCAGAGCTTTTCAGCCAAGACTGGGGGCTGATCTGAGTGAACCGGAAGCTGCTGTGTGAAGGCCCAAGGATCTGCTGCAGCTAGTGCTACTGTGGAGCAGAACTAATTCAAGTAGTGCAGGAAAACATACCCGCAGGGCAGATAAACCTGTGATTCCCAACTTCGGCAGTTTTAAAACATTAAGGGCCAGATTTAAATTCCTATATACCGGTATATAAAAACAATTCACCTGCTCCTCCAGCCCACAAACAGTAAAACTGGAAAAGGTCACTATTAGTGCATTTTTTGGCAGCATATGGCTCACCTGTTGCCAGTGTTCTTGAACATCAGTAAAATCTGCGTAAATTGAGGGAAGGCTTGAAGGGGTCTGAAGGCTGGCAATAAGGGTGTGGCGTAATGGAGTAACTTTAGCCAGACAAGAGTGGAAGCAGGATGTACCGGAAGCTGCTGTGTGAAGGCCCAAGGATCTGCTGCAGCTAGTGCTACTGTGGAGCAGAACTTATCCAGGTGAAGAACACTGGCAACAGGTGAGCCATATGCTGCCAAAAAATGCACTAATAGTGACCTTTTCCAGTTTTACTGTTTGTGGGCTGGAGGAGCAGGTGAATTGTTTTTATATACCGGTATATAGGAATTTAAATCTGGCCCTTAATGTTTTAAAACTGCCTAAGTTGGGAATCACAGGTTTATCTGCCCTGCGGGTATGTTTTCCTGCACTACTTGAATTAGGGACACACATGAGACGCCTGTAGATGTCTGGAGTCCTGCCCTAAAGAGAAGCAGACTCTTAAGTTAGTTTCACCTAAGCACCAAAAGGGTTAAGGTCAAAATCTATGTATAAATCCAAGATGCTTTATTTCCTTTCAAACTTTAAAAGCCTCCATAAATGTGTGTGTGCCCTGGAGCCAAATCACCAAGTGCAGGGGTGAAAAGCAGGGAAGCATACTGAGATTGTGCGGCATGGAGGAGGGAAGGATGCAGAGTTGTACATTCTTACCGTACTTTAATATGGATGCAATTCTATTTACCGTAATATTTCTTTAATATGGATACAATTCTATTTGATTTGTGTCACCAGAGTGTGTTTTCTGAATTATGGTAAGAACATGCTCAGAGATAACGCAAATGGTCAGCGCTCAGTGGTAAACATTGGAGATACTGGTACATTTAGAAGAGAGTAAAAAACAGAGGCGCCACCATGGCCTAATATCGCCAATATAGATCAAAACAACAGCACAGGAGAATGTGAATACTCACAAACAAATAGCACCCAAATGGTGCTAGTGGAGCAGGCTGAAACTTCACAGTGGTCCAGCACACTGTACCCTTGGCGCAGAGACAGTCAGAGATCCTCTGAAGACCCAGTGTTCATATGCCTAAGAGGGCAAAAAAAAGCAAACCAACATGGCCCAATATCATCTGGACAGGGATAAAATAAAACCAAAAGCTTGCACTTACAAGATAACTAGCACCTGTGGGTGCAATAACAGCAAACTGTAACCAAAGCATCGCCCAGTAGACTAGTATGAAGGCAATCCTCAGCCAGGATCAGGAACAAAAATATAATTTTTCACCAAAGGTGATAAACGATACAATAGCAAGTGTATAAAAAATATAAAATATCTTTATTAACACAGTGACGCGTTTCTCAGCCTACTCTGGGCTGTTTCATCAGGCTATATCTAGTGTGGTCCAAACGTCCTGGAGGGCTTCTGAAAAAACCTGCCTTATTAGTGTTTGACCAGTTTAGAGCACATATTAGCAAAACTACAAAAAGTGCTTTAAAGAAGTAAAGACTCATCGAGCTGTAATTCCGGGAGGTCTTACCAGCCAGTTGCAACCTCTCAACGTTTCTATCAACAAACCATTTAAGGTCTTTATGCGAGAAGAGTGGAACAAATGGATGGCTGCTGGTAATCATGATCTTACACCTGCTGGACGAATGAAGAGGCCCTCTATCACTCAAGTTTGTAAATGGGTGAAAACATCATGGCACTCAGTGAAGGAGGAAATCGTTGCACAGTCATTCAAAAATGTGGCATTAGCAATGCTTTGGATGGAACCGAAGATGATTTCTTAGCTGAAGATAGCGTCGAAAGTGATGTTTCTGATCTCAGCTTCTTAAATTCTGACTCTAGCGATTCAGAGTTCTTGGGGTACACAGACTAGAAGAGTTCTCGAAACCTTAAAGTCTCTCTTCATTTGTTAATGACATTGATGATGGTTCTTTATTCCACTGTTGACTGCTGTTCTATTATTCTGTTATAGTTTATTAAATAGTTTACTACACCATTTGATTCAGAATATTTTTTTTCTTGTTTTCCTCCTCTAAAAACTAGGTCCATCTTATGGTCAGGTGTGTCTTATGGAGCAAAAAATACGGTATATCTGTTCTTGATGTAAGGCTTGAGTAACAAGATGTGGAAAACAGGGTATATGTGCAGGGTTCTGGGCAAGGCCACTTTGTAGGCAACAGGAGACAGTCTTTTAAGGACCTTGTAGGGGGCAATAAACCTAGGCCCTAATTTGTGACTGGGTTGATATAGACGAATATGTCGAGTAGAGACCCAAACACAGTCACCTACTGAAAAGGCATGAACAGAAGCTCTATGATGATCAGCAAACCTCTTGTATCTGGAGACAGCTGAACGTAACTGAGAGCGAATACGTTGCCAATGAGTAGTGAGGTTAGTAATGTGTCGGTCTGCAGCAGGAACCCCTGTGGACTAAGCAAAAAGAGGAAAGACACATGGTTGGTAACCTGCTGCAGTTTAAAATGGAGAACATTGTAGAGAAGACTGCCAATGTTCTTTGCCAGCTCAGCTAGGGGCAACAACTCAGACCAGTTGGTATAGAGAGAATTAAAAAAAGTTCTAAGATAGACTTCGAGATCTTGATTTATTCTTTCAGTCAGCCCATCGTGCAGGCTTTCACATAATCCAGAGCGTCGATCTTCATGGTAGGCCACCATACATGCCTGGAAAGAAGCTTAAAAGTTCTTGTTAAACCAGGATGTCCTGAAAGTTTACTATCATGAGCCCAGTATAGCAAAGAGGTGCGTAGGTTCAGAGGTACAAAGAAGATATCAAGAGCCACGGGGTCTTCAGGAGGCTTTCTAGACTGGGCATGTTGCAGTCTTTGAAGAAGAGAGGTGTTAAGTTGAGAAACCACACAGGAAGGGGGTATGATGTGTTCAATAGGAGCATCAGAGAAATCACTTGACTGAGGAAACTGAATGGAAAGGGTGTCAGCCTTTTTATTCTTGGTCCCAGGAAGATAAGATACCACAAAGTTAAAACAGGAAAAGAACAAGGCCCACCTGGTCTGTCGAAGATTAAGTCTATGAGCAGTCTTAAGGTACGTCAGATTCTTGTGGTCAGTGAGAATCTGAATGGGATTGGCAGTACCCTATAGCCAATGATGCCATTCAGTCAGAGCCATCTTAATGGCTAAGAGTTCACGATTACCCACGTTGTAATTCTTCTCTACAGGAGTATAGCGCTTGGAGAAAAAGGCTACAGGGTGCAACTTGGAGGATAAAGGATCCCTTTGGGTTAGGACTGCTCCAGCTACAATCTCGGAGGTGTCAACCTCTAAAGTGAACTGCAGGTCAGGATCAGGATGGCGGAGCACAGGAGCAGAACAAAAGACCTTTTTCAGGGGAGAGAAGGCATCCACGGCTTCGGAAGACCAGTTTTTGCAGTCTCTGTTCCGTTTAATTAACTCAGTGAGGGGAGCAACTATTTGGGAGAAGTTTTTTATAAACTTGCAGTAATAATAAGAGAAACCCAAGAATCTCTGTAGTTCCTTTAATGAGGTGGGTTGAGGCCATTCCAGGACTGTGATGAGCTTAGAAGGATCCATGGCAAAACCCTCCTTTGAGATAACATAGCCAAGGAACTGGATCTGAACTTGGTCAAATTCACATTTCTCCAGTTTGGCTATCAGGGAATTGAAAATAAGGATGTCATCCAGATAGACAATGACATCGTTGACAAATGCCTGGAAGACAGCAGGGGCATTACACAGCCTGAAAGGCATAACAAGGTATTTGTAATGCCCTGATCTTCTGTTGAAGGCAGTCTTCTATCCATGCCCTGGGAATATACGAACAAGATTATATGTCCCACATAGATCCGACTTAGTGAAGTAGCGAGCATTCTGGAGTGAATCATAAATTTGAGTGATTAACAGAATAGGATAGCGATTCTTGATATTGATGTTGTTAATGGCTTTGTAGTCGATACAGGGTCTGAGCCCACCATCCTTCTTACTGACAAAAAAGAAGTCAGCCCCGGCAGAAGAAGAGGAAGGGCAAATAAAACCTTTAGCTAGGTTCTCTTGAATATATTCCTCCATGGCCTTGGTTTCAGCTTTGGAGAGTGGATAAGTCCTCCCTTTAGGAAGTGGGGCTCCAGGAAAGAGGTCAATCTTGCAGTCGTAAGGACGGTGGGGTGGCAGCACATCAGCTGATTTCTTTTCAAACACATCAGTAAAATCTGCGTAAATTGAGGGAAGGCTTGAAGGGGTCTGAAGGCTGGCAATAAGGGTGTGGCGTAATGGAGTAACTTTAGCCAGACAAGAGTGGAAGCAGGATGTACCCCAGGAGGCCAACTGTCCTTCAGTCCAGTCGAACTGTGGGTTGCGTATACGAAGCCAAGGAAGACCAAGGATTACTGGTTGTGCTGGAGAATGAATGACATTGAACTGCAACTGTTCAGTATGAAGGACTCCCACAGTCATGGTTAGGGGTGCTGATTCAAAATTGATTAAACCTGATCTAAGGGGAGTGCCATCCAGAGCAGTAATTTTAAGATAGCAGGAGAAGAGGTAACCCTGCCTGAATCATGAAACAGTAATCCAATAAAATCCAGCTGCCCCTGAATCAATAAAGGCCTGAGTGTGGACAGAATTTTGAAGAAAGGAGAGGGTAACAGGTACCAGGGTTCGAGAAGAAGATTGAGGGGATTTAGTAGTGACCACGTTTGGGGTTACCCCAGTTTTATCCTCTAAGCATTGGCTTTTCCCGGCAGGGTATCACATTTCTTTAGCTGGTGTGAGTTCGAACCACAATAGAAACACAGTCTCCATCTCCTTCTTCTCTGTCTTTCAGATTCTGTAGGTTTGAGGGAGGAGAGATCCATAGATTCCTCTACTGAGGTAACTGGATGTGCTGAAGGGGTAGAGGATGGTGTGGAGACCGGACGAGTAGGAAGACGGGAAGGAAGGATTCTACGAGTTCATTTCTCTCTCAGCTTGTCTCTCCTGAAAGTGAGAGTCCAGAGTAATACAAAGTGCTATGAATTCATCCAGGGAAGTAAGGACATCACAATAGGTAAGCTCATCCTTGATGCGTTCATGCAAATCTCTACTAAAGGCCACCTTGAGAGCACTGCCATCCCAACTGGTCTCGAGTGCCAAAGTGCAAAACTCAATGGCATATTGTGCCACAGTTCTATTACTCTGGCGGAGATCCAAGAGTGAGTACTCTGCAGCAGCAGCATGGCCAGACGTCCCAAATACAGAAGATAATGCAGAAGTGAAGGCATCAGCATTATTCAGGAAGAGGAGAGACCCAGGCTTGTGCCTTGTCTTTCAGTAAGGAAATAATAAAAGTGACCTTTGACTGATGAGACTGGAAGGTGTGGGGGTCATTGTGAAAGTGCAGCCTACACTGATTCAGGAAACCCCTAAAGTCGGTAGTACCATCATACTTGTTAGGCAATGGTATCTGGGATATACTTCCAGAAACAGGGGAAGGAGCTGCGGCACTAGCAGCAGGTACTGGCTGTGTAACAAACAGAGCAGCGTTCTTTTCAGCAACCAGTGAGGAGAGCAAAGCGGTTATAGCCTGTAGTTTTGAATCCACACTCTGCAATTGGTGATCCCAGTGTCATACCCTGACGAGTAACTACATTTGCTACATCATTTTGGTCCATGGCCTAAGTATAATGTAATGCTCGTGGGATATTCCACTATCAGACCAAACTGGGCCAGTAGTCTTCTTATTCCGGCGTCAAGCTGGAATGATAGGGAATATCCCAGAGCAGAGTATTTTCACAAAATGAGGTAAACAGTACTCACACTATGAAGGGTAGTCTTTGGCGGCAGCAGGTAGGAATCAGCGGTAAGGCAGGTCAAGGGTAAACCACTTGAAGAACTGAAACAGACAGGATAGTCTATGACGGCAATAGGTAGGGAATCCAGCGGTAAGGCAGTTCAAGAGTAAATCAATAGAATGGTCAGGCAGGCAGATTTTGGCAACAGAATGGCAATCCAATATTTTAGGGTTAAAGTAAGCAGAGCAGCCAAACAGGCAGAGTTCATCAACTGTTAAGCAATCCAGCAATTCAAGGGTTAAGGCAAGCAGCGTAGTCAAACAGGCAGAGTTCATCAACTGTTAAGCAATCCATCAATTCAGGGGTTAAAGCAAGCAGCGTAGTCAAACAGGCAGAGTTCATAAACTGATAAGCAATCCAGCAATTCAGGGGTTAAGGCAAGCAGTGTAGTCAAACAGGCAGAGTTCATCAACAGTTAAGCAGTCCAGCAATTCAGGGGTTAAGGCCAGCATAGTCAAACAGGCAGAGTTCAGCAACAGTTAAGCAGTCCAGCAATTCAGGGGTTAAGGCAAGCAGTGTAGTCAAACAGGCAGAGTTCAGCAACAGTTAAGCAGTCCAGCAATTCAGGGGTTAAGGCAAAGCAGCGTAGTCAAACAGGCAGAGTTCATCAACTGTTAAGCAATCCAGTAATTCAGGGGTTAAAACAAGCAGCGTAGTCAAACAGGCAGAGTTCATCAACTGTTAAGCAATCCAGCAATTCAGGGGTTAAGGCAAGCAACGTAGTCAAACAGACAGAGTTCATCAGCAGTTAAGCAGTCTAGCAATACAGGGGTTAAGGCCAGCATAATCAAACAGGCAGAGTTCAGCAACAGTTAAGCAGTCCAGCAATTCAGGGGTTAAGGCAAGCAGTGTAGTCAAACAGGCAGAGTTCAGCAACAGTTAAGCAGTCCAGCAATTTAGGGGTTAAGACGAGCAGTGTAGTCAAACAGGCAGAGTTCATCAACTGTTAAGCAATCCAGCAATTCAGGGGTTAAGGCCAGCAGCGTAGTCAAACAGGCAGAGTTCATCAACTGTTAAGCAATCCAGCAATTCAGGGGTTAAAGCAAGCAGCGTAGTCAAAAAGGCAGAGTTCATCAACTGTTAAGCAATCCAGCAATTCAGGGGTTAAGGCAAGCAGCATAGTCAAACAGGCAGAGTTCACCAACAGTTAAGCAGTCCAGCAATTCAGGGGTTAAGGCCAGCGTAGTCAAACAGGCAGAGTTCAGCAACAGTTAAGCAGTCCAGCAATTCAGGGGTTAAGGCAAGCAGTGTAGTCAAACAGGCAGAGTTCATCAACATTTAAGCAATCCAGCAATTCATGGGTTAAGGCAAGCAGAGTAGTCAAACAGGCAGAGTTCAACAGCAGTGAATCAATACAACAATTCAGCATAAGAAATACAGCACCCAGGAGCACAAGAAGAAACACCTATACTTGGTCACAGGTTAGAGAGACTGAGACCTTTACATAGGAAAGACAGGGCGTGCGGTCACCGTGCTGCAGTTACACTGCTGTATCCCTAGCAACAGGAGGAGTGCTTGTGTCCGTGGCAACGGCCACAGCAGAGCAGAGAGCAGCGTGACAATTATCCCCTAAACCGCAGTTCCCCGACATTGCCGACACTAACTAAACCACTAAATAAAGCTAATTACCCCTAATCCGCCATTCCGCAACATCACCAACACTAACTAAACCTATTAACCCCTAAACCGCCGTTTCCAAACATCCCCAAAACAAACTAAACCTATTAACCCCTAAACCGCCATTCCCAAACATCCCCAAAACAAACTAAACATATTAACCCCTAAATCGCCGTTCCCAAACATCGGCAATACTAACTAAACCTATTTACCCCCAAACCGCCATTCAGAAACATTGCCGACACGAACGAAACCTATTAACCCCTAAACCGCTGTTCCCAAAGATCCCCAAAACAAACTAAATCTATTAACCCCTAAACCGCCGTTCCCAAACATCGGCAACACTAACTAAACCTATTAAGCCCTAACCCGCCGGCCCCCACAATGCAACAACCTAAATTAAACTATATTAACCGCTAAACCTAACACCCCCTAACTTTAACATAATTTAAATACACCTTAATTAAAGTTACAAATTATTAAACAGGCAGAGTTCATCGACTGTTAAGCAATCCAGCAATTCAGGGGTTAAGGCAAGCAGCGTAGTCAAACAGGCAGAGTTCATCAATTGTTAAGCAATCCAGCAATTCAGGGGTTAAAGCAAGCAGCGTAGTCAAACAGGCAGAGTTAATCAACAGTTAAGCAGTCCAGCAATTCAGGGGTTAAGGCCAGCGTAGTCAAACAGGCAGAGTTCATCAACAGTTAAGCAGTCCAGCAATTCAGGGGTTAAGGCAAGCAGTGTAGTCAAACAGGCAGAGTTCATCAACAGTTAAGCAATGCAGCAATTCAGGGGTTAAGGCAAGCAGAGTAGTCAAACAGGGAGAGTTCAACAACAGTAAATCAATACAACAATTCAGCATAAGAAATACAGCACCCAGGAGCACAAGAAGAAACACCTATACTTGGGCACGTTAGAGAGACTGAGACCTTTACATAGGAAAGACAGGGCGTGCGGTCACCGTGCTGCAGTTACACTGCTGTATCCCTAGCAACAGGAGGAGTGCTTGTGTCTGTGGCAATGGCCATAGCAGAGCAGAGCAGAGAGCAGCGTGACAATTATCCCCTAAACCGCAGTTCCCCGACATCGCTGACACTAACTAAACCACTAAATAAAGCTATTAACCCCTAATCCGCCATTCCCCAACATCGCCAACACTAACTAAACCTATTAACCCCTAAACCGCCTTTCCCAAACATCGCTGACACAAACTAAACCTATTAACCCCTAAACCGCCGTTCCCAAACATCCCCAAAACAAACTAAACCTATTAACCCCTAAACTGCCATTCCCAAACATCCCCAAAACGAACTAAACCTATTAACCCCTAAATCGCCGTTCCCAAACATCACCAACACTAACTAAACCTATTTACCCCCAAACCGCCATTCAGAAACATTGCCGACACAAACAAAACCTATTAACCCCTAAACCGCCGTTCCCAAACATCCCCAAAACAAACTAAATCTATTAACCCTTAAACTGCCGTTCCCAAACATCTCCAACACTAACTAAACCTATTAAACCCTAACCCACTGGCCCCCACATCGCAACAACCTAAATTAAACTCTATTAACCCCTAAATCTAACACCCCCTAACTTTAACATAATTTAAATACACCTTAATTAAAGTTACAAATTATTAACTAACTACCTATTTAAAACTAAATACAAACTTGCCTGTGAAATAAAACCTAAGCTGCCCTACACTAAAACCTAACATTACAAAAATAAAAAAAACCTACCATTACAAAAAATAATAAACACTAAAATTACAAAAAATAAAAAATACTACCATTACAAAAAATAAACAAAATTATCCAAAACAATAGAAATTATTCCTATTCTAATACCCCGTTTAAAAAAAACAAAAAATACACTCCAAAACATAATCTATAATAAACTACCAAGGGCCCTTAAAAGGGTCTTTTGTAGGACTTTTGAAGGTCATTGCCCTACAGAAATCAGCTCTTTTGCTAAAAAATATAAACAAACACCCCCTAACAATACAAACCCGCACCGCCAAAACCCACAAAATAAAAGAAACACTATAAAAAACCTAATCTGAGGAGCGTGGCTAAGAAGAGGCCATGATCGGTCGCTTTTTATGAAGTTCCTGGGGCTCTCAATCTAATTCATAAGTTTTACAGATTTTATGGATCTTGCTTTATCCTTCACCTACAGCAATCTACTACTCCTCTCCTTGTAATTCTGAACGGAATTGAGACGAACACATAATATCCCCCAGGACCTGAATTAGCCAGTAACAACTTTTGGCCGCTATCAGCACTTGATCCTGCACGATCTCCTTCAGCCTACTCGAGCTCTACAGATTCATTTTTGACAACCCTGGTGTGTAAAATAATAATACTCTCAAACTGATAAATTCACTATTGAGAAGCCTACGCATCTCGGACTCTCACATTTTAAAACGAATCGAGTGAGGAGGCGGCCTACAATTCATTATCTAACCCCCCCCCGGTATTCCGGGTATAACGGGCCTATTCACATACCAATCTACAGGATGGAGGACTGTCAATCAACTATAGAAGCTTTAGTATTAGATCTGGGGCGGAAGATGGACATTGAATTTGCCGGACTCAAAGTTTGTCTCATGGAGGCCCGTTTGAAAGATGGCGCCCGACCGCCACGAGCTACATGTGTGTCCACTAATCCATATACACTCCATCGGCCTGCTAATCAGGGCTCAACTAGTTTACAAGAAGCGCTCGGACAGACTCCGGATGCCATCGCAGCAGGAATCTATGTATGCAGTCCTGGGGCACCTACCGAGGTTCACTCGCTTAGCTCCGATGCAACCCCACAAAACCACGATAGCTTACATGCCACTTCACCCCCAGAGATGATGTGCCTGCCTCACTCTCAGCTACCCATCTCTACACCAACCCCTTTCCCTTTTGGGGAAATGATTCTTTCCCACTCACCTCCGGTGTCCCGGTCAGGAGATGCGGCCGGCTCCTGCTTGGGGCATCCGGAGATCCTTCTGAACAATGTTACCCCAGAGTCGCCACAGGAGAGGTCAGAGCCTTTAACACTTTTCTCCATCGACAAGCCTAGGGCAGAGCTCTCTTGGATATCTTTGTTTATCCTTGTCACAACGAACGCCAAAGTCTGGGTCTTGTGCAGCAGTGGTTTAGAACTGAATCGCTTAGGTGTCGGCTAAACTCAGAATAGTCTTTATTATCCACCATAGATATAAAGATACGGATTAATTCCTGAACGTTAGTTTCTGCATCTGTTTTCATGCTATTATATGTTACCTGTTTGCTAGTTTCAACTTTTAGACATTAATAACTGCACCGGACTATACCATAATATGTGATTTTTATCTGCCGGTTGTGGGCTTGACATGTATCTGCTAAGTAATGGAAAGATCGGTTCCAGTCAGAGCTCTCCTGGGGTTCTTTATTTGTCCTTGACACAGCTATCAACAAAGAGTGGGACTTGTGTAATAGTGGTTCAGACCTGAATAGCTCGGGTGTGGGTTAGATTCAGAGAAGATGCATAATAAGTATAAAACTAAGGGTTAATAGCTGGACTTTTATATCAGCCTTTGTTTCCACACACTTATATGTTATCTGTTTGCTGGTTTTTATATGTTTTTATTTTGTGGGGGACTAGCAGATTGCCTCCTAACATGCATATGCTTTATCTAATTGTGACCATATAGAGAAAACGTTTGAAAATATTTTGCGTAGAACTAGTTGGTTATCTTGCACACAAATTTATTATCAGATGGAACCTATAGATAGATTGCATAAATCCTTACACACCCTTATTACTTTTATGATGCATCATTAGAAATCATCTTTAGAGTCACTCTTAGCTTTTCCCTACTGCTTGTCCCCTAAATTTAACAGAAGTGGTTATAGTATGGTGTCTCATGGCTCACTCTAATAGCTCAGGTATTCCACACATACACCCTAAGAAGTTAGAATTGTTCGAGGCAGGTGCCCTTTATACTCAGTAGCAGCTCATATTAGCCTTCACACCAGGTAGACTTCCATACCCCCCCATAAAAAGACCCCCTCCTTGCATGTTACTCCATATCAACTTAGACGTCATGTTCCCCTAGACTTTAATATCCCATCATACTTTACTCCTTATTACAATTGCCAAGCCTTTAGAATCACCCACTTGTTTAATAAATAGTAAGTGTTCTGGAAGTGTACATATAAGAATTTATAAAAATTGGAGGTGCAAGATACCTGTTTATTACAATGCTCTATGATGCTGGTTTAGTTCTGAGCTCTGCTAACTGTCACTTTTGTCCCATTCCTGTTCTATATTAAACACAACTGCAAAGAAAGCTCCCTTCTCTATAAGAGAAATACTATTTTACTCACCTCCCCACTCCATTGATTTTCCTCTTCAATTTACTTCTTACCTATATACATTGTTATGGTTTTTAGTGTATATGCACCCTTTGTGTTGGATTCTTACTGGACAATACTCCATCCTACCACTAATATTAAGTAATGTTTGAAGGCCTGTTTCCCTCCCCCCTATCTTTTTACAGAGCAGCTTTTGCCTGCTGATCTCCCCCCCCACCTTACTATGCTAAGGTCCAAAAGTGACCATATCAGAAGCTAATTTCCTCAGTATAGCTTACATTAGTCTACATAGGTCCAAAAGTGACCTTTTAAGTCAAAGAGGATTCACTTGAAGAAATAATATAAAATAGAGGTTTAAAATTCTGACTCATAAACAACCACAGTGATGTTTTGCTTTTGTAAATTGTTATTTGCAAAAGTTACTTTATTTCTGTTAATTGTGTTTTATGATGTCTCTTCTATATTGTATAATCCACACAACCTCAATAAAAATATAAATTAAAAAAAAAAAAAAAAAAAAAAAAAGGGGATGTGTCGAAAGAAGTCAATTGGAGACTAAATCCCAACTCCAAATGTGCATAAGTGATCCCAGGGGTTGCTTCTCGGTGGAGGTTGGTGCTGCGGTCTAGCTCCAGGGGTTGACCTCGGATGGGGCAGATCGGTGCTGCGGGTGGTGGGGTCCTGTGGGACTGCGTGTGGGCTGTGTGCTCGCATGCTGCGGAGCTTCCCATCAGGCTCTGGATGTGGAGGCGGTGGGGGACTCCAGCGGGAGCGGGTGGGGGTGGGCTCGGATGGATGTTGAAACAATTTATTAAGACATGTGTTGGGGTCGCTGCGGTTTGCAGGGGGCGACCACGGCTGGAGCATCCGTGTATTGCACAGACTGTATATTATAAACAATGTCTATGATTACGGTTTGCAGTTCAGAAGGTTGGTCTCCGCCCACAACGTGACATCACACACTCAAATCCAAAGATCGTTTCACCAAATAGTCGCTTGGCTTTTTCAAGGATCCTTGAAATGTGCGTCTGTGTAGTGTGCGGGTGTTCTGGCTGTGGTTGTTCTCTGTGGACCCCTGTGATTTTTACACGTTTTGCTGGATTGTTTTGGCATTCATCGGGGCTCACTTCTGTCTGCGCCTGCTGGAGTCTCCCATTGCGTTTGTGTCTGGGGCTTGGTGTGGGGCTCTGCGGTGTGTGGGTGTGCAGCTTGCATGTGGGTTGGCCCTGTGGTCTCGCGGGACTTCACTGTTGACAGCGTTGGTCTGTTTGGTTTGGGGTTGACCCTTGGAGTTCGGCTGCGGCGTTGGTTTCCGCTGGGAAGTGGTCCCTGGGTACTAAGCGGCGGGCGGACAGCTTCTCAAGTCGCAAAGATGTCCGCCCACCTTCGCTACACAGGGGCAGCGGATCTGTTGATCCGTTTGCCCATATGTATCATTACACACTCATCCGAGTGTGTAATGCTCGCCCCTTCATTCGCTCGACCAATCGTGCGACTGAAGGGGCTGTCAATCACTGAGAGCGAGCGATCAAGCTCTCTGCGATTTTCCCTTGCCACCTCAGAGGTGGCGTAAGGTGTAAGAAGCAGCGGTCTAATGACCTATGCTTCTTACATTGCGGGAAGCAGGCTCGCATATGCGAACCTGCACCACAAGGGCTCCAGAACAGCTTTCACTGCTTCGTATATGGAGCCCTTGGTCTCCAATTGAATTTTTTGGACATATCTTTTTTGCACTAACACATTGTTTTTTTATTTATTTATTATTGTTTGAGTTTTAACAGGTTAATAATTTTCTTTTACATGTGTTGCTTGTTGGCCACAGCATTGAGGAATACAAGCTTGGATTTTAGCAGGAAAAAAAAACAAAAAAAAAAACCTAATCTACCCATTGCACTGAAAAGGACATTTGTATGGGCATTCAGCTCTTTTAAGAGTGCCCATTAGCCATAATCTAAAAAAAAAAACACCCCAGAAATAATAAAAACCCATTACAAAAAATAAAAAAATTATCAAAAATAGTAAAAATGATTCCTATTCTAATACCCCTTTTTTTAAAAAAAAAAAAAAACCTACCCCAAAATAAAAAAATCCCTAATCTATAATAAACTACCAATAGCCCTTAAAAAGGCCTTTTGTAGGGCAATGCCCTAAAGAAATAATCTCTTTTGCTACAAAATGAAAACAAACACCCCCTAACATTACAAACCCCCACCCCCCCAAACCCACAAAATAAAAAAAAACTAACTAAAAAAAAAACAATCTACCCATTGCCCTGAAAAGGGCATTTGTATGGGCATTGCCCTTAAAAGGGCATTCAGCTCTTTTGCTGCCCTTAAAGGGCATTCAGTTCTTTTAAGATTGCCTATTAGCCCTAATCTAAAAAAAAAAACACCCTAAAAAAATCTTAAAAAACCTAACATTAACCCCTCTTTAGGTAGTCACAGTTGCTGAAGTTCGGCTTGAAAGATCTTCATCCCAGCGACTCCATCTTCATCCAGGCGGCTCCATCTTCATCCATCGCAGGACCAACATCTTCTTCATCCCTGCGGAGGCTAAGCGGTCAATGCGCGGAGGTCCATCGATCTGACATGGAGGTCCTCTTCATGTGATCGTCCGCCGCACACTGAGGATTCAAATGCAAGGTACCCCTTTTATAATGGGGGTACCATTGCATTCCTATTGGCTGAAAATTTTGAATCAGCCAATAGGAATGAGAGCTGCTTAAATCCTATTGGCTGATTTGAACAGCCAAGCAGCTCTCATTCCTATTGGCTGATTCAAATGTTTCAGCCAATAGGAATGCAATGGTACCCTCAGTATAAAAGGGGTACCCTTCGTGCATCGACCACTCCGCCTCCGCAGGGATGAAGAAGATGCCGGTACCACAATGGATGAAGATGGAGCAGTCTGGTTGAAGATTGAGGCGCTGGGATGAAGATGAAGAACCCTTCAGCAACTGTGAGTACCTAAAGAGGGGTTAGTGTTAGGTTTTTTTAAGATGTTTTTGGGTTGTTGTTTTTTTTTTAGATTAGGGCTAATGGGCAATCTTAAAAGAGCTGAATGCTCTTTTGAGGGCAGCAAAAGAGCTGAATGCCCTTTTAAGGGCAATGCCCATACAAGTGCCCTTTTCAGGGCAATAAGTAAATTTGTTTTTTTTAGTTAGGTTTTTTTATTTTGTGGATTTGGGGGTGGGGGTTTGTAATGTTAGGGGGTCTTTGTTTTCACTTTGTAGCAAAAGAGCTGATTTTTTAGGGCATTGCCCTATAAAAGGCCCTTTTAAGGGCCATTAGTAGTTTATTATAGATTAGGGATTTTTTATTTTGGGGTGTGTGTTTTTTTTTTTTTTAAAAGGGGTATTAGAATAGGAATAATTTTTATTAGTTTTGATAAATGGTTTATTTTTTGTAATGTGTTTTTATTATTTTTGTAGTGTTTTTTTTTATTTTAGATTAGGGCTAATGAGCACTCTTAAAAGAGCTGAATCCTCTTTAAAGGGCAATGCCCATACAGATGCCCTTTTCAGGGCAAAGGGTAGATTAGTTTTTTTTAGTTAGGTTTTTTTATTTTGTGGGTTTGGGGTGGCTGGGGGTTTGTAATGTTAGGGGGTGTTTGTTTTTTTGGGGTGGGTATTTTTTTTAAAAGGGGTATTAGGATAGGAATCATTTTTATTATTTTTGATAATTTGTTTATTTTTTGTAATATGTTTTTATTATTTTTGGGCTGTTTTTTTTTAGATTAGGGCTAATCGGCACTCTTAAAAGAGCTCAATGTCCTTTTAAGGGCAGTAAATGAGCAGAATACCCTTTTAAGGGGAATGCCCATACAAATGCCCTTTTCAGGGCAATGGGTAGATTAGTTTTTTTTTAAAGTGTTTCTTTTATTTTGTGGGTTTGGGGGTGGGGGTTTGTAATGTTAGGGGTTGTTTGTTTTAATTTTTTAGCAAAAGAGCTGACTTCTTTAGGGCAACGCCCTATAAAAGGCCCTTTAAAGGGCCTACAAAAGGCCCCTTTAAGGGCCCTTGGTAGTTTATTATAGATTAGGTTTTTTTATTTTGGGGTGTTTTTTTTTTTTAAATGCGGTATTAGAATAGGAATAATTTTTATTGTTTTGGATCATTTCGTTTGTTATTTTTTGTAATGGTAGTATTTTTTATTTTTTGTAATTTTAGTGTTTATTATTTTTTGTAATGGTATTTTTTTAAAATTTTTGTAATGTTAGGTTTTAGTGTAAGGCTGCTTCGGTTTTACTTTTATTTCACAGGTAAGTTTGTATTTATTTTAGCTAGGTAATTAGTAAATAGTTAATAACTATTTACTAACTAGTCTACCTAGTTAAAATAAATACAAACTTACCTGTGAAATAAAAATAAAACCTAACCTAGCTACAATATAACGAATAGTTATATTGTAGCTAGCTTAGATTTTATTTTTATTTGACAGGTAAGTTTGTATTTAGTTTTAAATAGGTATTACTTAATAATTGTAACATTAATTTATGTCTATTTTAATTATGTTAAAGTTAGGGGGTCTTAGGTTTAGGGTTAGGTTTTGGGTTAGGGTTAGGTTTAGGGGTTAATATAATTTAATTTAGGTTGTTGCGATGTTTGGGAACAGCGGTTTAGGAATTAATAGGTTTAGGTAGTGTTGGCGATTTTGAGGGGGGGTGCGTTTTAGGGGTTAATAGGTTTAGTTAGTGTCAGCGATGTCGGGGAATGGCGGTTTAGGGGTTAATACTTTATTTAGTGATTTAGTTTGTGTTGTCGATGTTTGGCAACCAACTGCGGTTTAGAGGTTAATAGGTTTATGTAGTGTTGGCGATGTGGGGGGCGGTTTAGCGGTTAATAGGTTTAGTTAGTGTTGGTACAGTTTAGGTCTTCATCCAAAAAAATGAACGGATCTGAAACCAATTTAACATAACGTAACTAATTTGCCAAAATAATTTTTTTTTAAACTTAACTAAACTAATTTTCCAAAACAATTTTTTTTTTAACTAACTGAGAATGAAACGAAGCGAACCAAATTCAAATTTTTTAGCGGTGCACTAGTCTAATATAAATATATATGTACAGTATATGATTATATAGAGAAAATAACTAATTGTGTAGTTCATTAACAAATCTAGACAGGCCAGAAGGCTTGTTTTTCCCACAGAAAACCTCTGGAATACACTGTTTCCAATGCAGCAAAGGATTCTGGGTAAGATATGCACATTTGGGGCGCGATCCGATATAGATCGCAGTTTGCGGCGCAAGCGAGGGAACCCACGTCGCCCGCAGTTTCAGCTCGCAACTCGAGCCATCCAATATGCGGCGCCGTCACTTGCTAAAGTGGCGCAAGTCTCACAAACCAGCGATGTCCAGAAATCTGCGTAAGTACAGATTTTTGGAGTCGCCAGTGACTTGCGCCACGTTAGAAACTGCCGGCGCCTATAAAACCTGACTAAAGTCTAAATCACCCGCACTGTCTAACACGCCTCCCTAACATAGCCCGACACGTCTAACCCTCTATCCGCTATCCCCCCTCACTATCCTAACTATAAAAAGCTATTAACCCCTAAACCGCCGCTCCCGTACCCCGCCGCAACCTAATAAAGTTATTAACCCCTAAACCGTCGCTCCCGTACCCCGCCGCCAGCTATATTATATCTATAACCCCCTAAAGTGAGCCCCTAACACCGCCGCCATCTATCTTAAAATTATTAACCCCTAATGTAAGCCCCTAACACTGCCGCCATCTCTATTAAAATGATTAACCCCTAATTTAATCTACCTACCCCGCCGCCAGCTATATTATCTATATTAACCCTAAGTATATTATAGTTAATATAGGTATTACATTATATATATTAACTATATTAACCCTAATTATATTAGGGTTAATATAGTTAATATAGTTACTATAGTATTTATATTAACTATATTAACTCTATCTAACCCTAACACCCCTAACTTTTTGAATCAGCCAATCAGATTCAAGTTCAATCCGATTGGCTGATCCAATCAGCCAATCAGATTGAGCTCGCATTCTATTGGCTGTTCCGATCAGCCAATCGGATTGAACTTGAATCTGATTGGCTGATTCAATCAGCCAATCAGATTTTTCTAACTTAATTCCGATAGAATCCTATCAGCCAATCGGAATTCGGCGGACGCCATCTTGGATGACGTCATTTAAAGGTACCTCATTCGTCGTTCAGTCGTCGGCCGGGATGGATGCTCCGCGGCGGCGGAGCGAAGAAAGAAGATTGAAGATGCCGCCGGAAGAATGAAGACTTTGCTGCCGCTTGGAGGAAGACGTCGCCGGAGGAAGAATTCTTCTTTGCCGCTTGGAGGAAGACATCGCCGGAGGAAGAATTCTTCTTTGCTGCTTGGAGGAAGACATCGCCGGAGGAAGAATTCTTCTTTGCCGCTTGGAGCAAGACATCGCCCGGATCGGATCAGGAGTTCGGCCCGGTGTGGTGAAGACAAGGTAGGGAGATCTTCAGGGGGGTAGTGTTAGGCTTTTTTAAGGGGGGTTTGGGTGGTTTTAGAATAGGGGTATGTGGGTGGTGGGTTGTAATGGGGGGGGTATTGTATTTGTATGCAAAAGAGCTGAATTCTTTGGGGCATGCCCCACAAAAGGCCCTTTTAAGGGCTGGTAAGGTAAAGAGCTTTGAACTTTTTTTAATTTAGAATAGGGCAGGGAATTTTTTTTATTTTGGGGGTTTATTATTTTCTTAGGGGGCTTAGAATAGGTGTAATTAGCTTAAAAATCTTGTAATCTTTTTTTTATTTTTTGTAATTTAGTGTTTGTTTGTTTTTGTAATTTAGTTTAGTTAATTTAATTGTATTTTTAGATAGATGTTTGTAGTTTATTTAATTTATTGATAGTGTAGGTGTATTTGTAACTTAGGTTAGGATTTATTTTACAGGTAATTGGGTAATTATTTTAACTAGGTAGATATTAAATAGTTAATAACTATTTAATAGCTATTATACCTAGTTAAAATAATTAACAATTTACCTGTAAAATAAATATTAACCCTAACATAGCTACAATGTAATTATTAATTATATTGTAGCTATCTTAGGGTTTATTTTATAGGTATTTAGATTTAAATAGGAATATTTTAGTTTATAAATGAATTAGATTAATTTAATATAAATTTAGTTAGGGGTGTTAGGGTTAGATAGAGTTAATATAGTTAATATAAATACTATAGTAACTATATTAACCCTAATATAATTAGGGTTAATATAGTTAATATATATAATGTAATACCTATATTAACTATAATATACTTAGGGTTAATATAGATAATATAGCTGGCGGCGGGGTAGGTAGATTAAATTAGGGGTTAATCATTTTAATAGAGATGGCGGCGGTGTAAGGGGCTTACATTAGGGGTTAATAATATTAATATAGCTGGCGGCGGTATAGGGGGATTAGATTAGGGGTCAATAATTTTTATATAGGTGGCGGCGGTGTAAGGGGTCAGATTAGGGGATAGATAAGGTAGATGACAGCGGTGTAAGGGGTTCTAATTAGGGGATAGATAAGGTAGATGACAGCGGTGTAAGGGGTTCTAATTAGGGGATAGATAAGGTAGATGACAGCGGTGTAAGGGGTTCTAATTAGGGGATAGATAAGGTAGATGGCAGCAGTGTAAGGGGTTCACATTAGGGGATAGATAAGGTAGATGGCGGTGGTTTTAGGGGTTCACATTAGGGGATAGATCAGTTAGATGGTGGCGGTTTTAGGGGCTCACAGTAGGGGGTTAGTTTATGTAGATGGCGGCGGGGTCCGGGAGCGGCGGTTTAGGGGTTAATAACTTTATTAGGGATTTCGGGGGGGAGATCGCGTTTGACAGGTAGATAGACATTGCGCATGCGTTAGGTGTTAGGTTTATTTTAGAAGATCGCGGTTGACAGGGAGATAGACATTGCGCATGCGTTAGGTGTTAGGTTTATTTTAGCAGCCAGTTTAGGGAGTTACGGGGCTCCAATAGTCAGCGTAAGGCTTCTTACGGCTGCTTTTTGTGGCGAGGTGAAAATGGAGTAAGATTTCTCCATTTTCGCCACGTAAGTCCTTACGCTGCATATTGGATACCAAACTGCGCTGGTTTGGTATACCTGCCTATAGCCCAAGAAACTACGGGCGACGGCAGAAATATACGCGCGTAACTTCTAGGTTACGCCGTATATGTGATACCAAACCAGCGTAAATAATGGCGTCGCCGGCTTTTGCGGGCGCCGATTTTTATCGGATCGACCCCTAGGTTCAAAATGACACACCTTTTTACTTCAAGTCTGCTTTTCAGCAGATTCCCTTTACGCCAAAGCATCGCTGTTCACACAGCTTATACGCTTAGCTAGGGTTAGAGCAGTGATTCATAACCATCCCAGGACAGACTGTTTTGTAGTTATTGCTACTCATCAGCTGTGAGAAGGTTTGAATCACTGCTGGGTGAAGTTGTTTCCGGGCAAAATACAACAACATTTTAAATTAGGGGGAGGTGAAAGGTGAGTTTAAAATCCTCCACTACGCACAAAATATAGAGAAAATAACTCATTGTGTAGTTCATTAACAAATCTAGACAGGATATAACACATAAATATACTGTTTATGTATATATTCTTATACATTTATATTTACAGGGAACACACAGTTCCCATAGGAACTTTTCAGTGCCGTTTTTTTTCTAACACCCCACTCCCGCCAACTTTACCCCGAAAATACTGCCTAGTACGGTTATTTTATTAAAAAATAAAAATGGTACAATTTTTATTTTTTAATAAAACACACTACACTGTATTTTGGGGGCATTTGGGGCATATTTATAAAATTAACCAGAGATCTGATCTCTGGTTAGTTTTATAAGCGCTAATTGTTACCGCAAGCTTGCAGAAGCAATAACCAACCACTTGTAATGGCTGGTTGTTTATCGCGTACCCGCAAATTGTCAAATTTGCCCGTTTGCGTGCGCGTGATAAATTTGTGCTTCACTTATAATCTATCCTTTAATCAGTATTGAAGAATATAATAAATTGTCATGGACTGTAATGATAAAATTACTTGTGCAGATGGGTGGTTATGGCCAGTATTCAATAGTATTTGCAGCCTTCACTCCCTATGTAATGTTATGACTAAACATTTGATTTCAAATTAATTTATGCAATTTGAAATTTCAGCATTCAATTTACAATGTTTATAATATATCAAATATACACATTTACATTTTTAATCTGCATATTTGAACTATCATGAACATTCGATTTGAAAGCAAGATTAGAAAATCTAATATAAAATTTTATTTTTTAATTTTAAATAAATTTTGTTTCTTATCGATATTCGATTGTCTAAAACAAATTTACAAAGGAATATTTGTTCTAACATTCAAATTTGTTAAACTGAAATTTAATTTTTTTACCTCATATTATCACTGAGATGCCAAATCTGATATGTAAAGACAGCAGTAACTTTAGCAGTTTGTTGACCCCAGCATCTGAAAATGTACCTTTCTAGAGCCTTCTCATACTAATTAGTAGTTCAAACTTAAATTACGCCTATTATCTTAAGAATGTAGGCATATGTCAGGGAGCTAATTGGAAATATGGGTGAATTACTTGATGCTAATTTTGTTTAAATTGATGTGAAGCAGTTAAAGTAAACATAAAAAAAACAGATTGTGTTAAAAAACAGGAATTCACTGTTTTTTTCTTGCAAAATGAGCATTAATCCTCAGTCTAGCTACTGCTTATAGTTACATATGGAAGCTGACATGCTGAGAACTTAAGTTGCATTCTGCCTCTTCTGAGCATGGGCAAGAAACTAACTTCCAGTTTCTCTATTTTTTGTTGTTGGTGGAAGTGAGAGGTGAAGTGTGTTCTTGTGGTGTAACTGAGTTTAAACCGGCAATGTCATATCCTTCTTTCAACCGTTCTATATAAAGGCAGACAGCACATCCTCACTAAATGTTACCTTGAGAAGCTCCAGTGTTCAGTTCTACTTATTTCCTTGACAACAACACATACAGTATGTGCGACATAACTTTGCTAAGTCTGTTCCTGGGTGTAGTCTTTATCAGTAAGTTTTTGTCCATCCAATAAAAACTAAACTACTGTTCCTTTTCCACTAGTCCTTTTAAATATTATATTTTTCCTCTCTCTGGTATTACATGTATGGGTGAATATGCAAAGCATTACTGGACATCAAAGGAAACTGATATAACTATATTTTAATTAATTTAATTACAAATGATGTGACTCTGCAACTTCTTATGTATTTTTTTTCTTTTTCCTTTCAGATCATGTGTCAGGAGAGGTGTTCCAGTCCCCAAAAGAACAAGCAATCACTGAAGGAACAGAGATCACACTGAGCTGCAGATATGATGAGGCAGCTAATAACATGCTCTGGTATATTCACAAACCTGGACAGAACATAAAACTTCTCCTTCGTGATTACTCCAAAGAGAAAGACCTTGAGGAGGAAATCAGGGGTCATTTTTCTTATATACACGACAGACAGAACAAGCAGTTCCCTGTAAACATCACCAAGGCGAGAACATCTGACTCTGGGACATATTACTGTGTCTTGTATCCCACAGTGTATGAACACATTAAACACACTGTACAATAATATCACAGACTATACAGGCATGACAGTAATTGTACAATGCACCACAAGGTGGCAGGATTGTCCAACTTCTTATGACTTCATATAATGTTAAAAATGATCTCAGGTAAAACTCATATCCAAAGTAACCACTTTACATACCTAAGGGCCTAAAACTGGAACATGACACCAGAACCATTTTCCCATTAATCTTTTTAATAAAAAATGATGTGTATGATATATATATATATATATATATATATATATATATATATATATATATATATATATATATACAGGGAGTGCAGAATTATTAGGCAAATGAGTATTTTGACCACATCATCCTCTTTATGCATGTTGTCTTACTCCAAGCTGTATAGGCTCGAAAGCCTACTACCAATTAAGCATATTAGGTGATGTGCATCTCTGTAATGAGAAGGGGTGTGGTCTAATGACATCAACACCCTATATCAGGTGTGCATAATTATTAGGCAACTTCCTTTCCTTTGGCAAAATGGGTCAAAAGAAGGACTTGACAGGCTCAGAAAAGTCAAAAATAGTGAGATATCTTGCAGAGGGATGCAGCACTCTTAAAATTGCAAAGCTTCTGAAGCGTGATCATCGAACAATCAAGCGTTTCATTCAAAATAGTCAACAGGGTCGCAAGAAGCGTGTGGAAAAACCAAGGTGCAAAATAACTGCCCATGAACTGAGAAAAGTCAAGCGTGCAGCTGCCAAGATGCCACTTGCCACCAGTTTGGCCATATTTCAGAGCTGCAACATCACTGGAGTGCCCAAAAGCACAAGGTGTGCAATACTCAGAGACATGGCCAAGGTAGGAAAGGCTGAAAGACGACCACCACTGAACAAGACACACAAGCTGAAACGTCAAGACTGGGCCAAGAAATATCTCAAGACTGATTTTTCTAAGGTTTTATGGACTGATGAAATGAGAGTGAGTCTTGATGGGCCAGATGGATGGGCCCGTGGCTGGATTGGTAAAGGGCAGAGAGCTCCAGTCCGACTCAGACGCCAGCAAGGTGGAGGTGGAGTACTGGTTTGGGCTGGTATCATCAAAGATGAGCTTGTGGGGCCTTTTCGGGTTGAGGATGGAGTCAAGCTCAACTCCCAGTCCTACTGCCAGTTTCTGGAAGACACCTTCTTCAAGCAGTGGTACAGGAAGAAGTCTGCATCCTTCAAGAAAAACATGATTTTCATGCAGGACAATGCTCCATCACACGCGTCCAAGTACTCCACAGCCAGGCTGGCAAGAAAGGGTATAAAAGAAGAAAATCTAATGACATGGCCTCATTGTTCACCTGATCTGAACCCCATTGAGAACCTGTGGTCCATCATCAAATGTGAGATTTACAAGGAGGGAAAACAGTACACCTCTCTGAACAGTGTCTGGGAGGTTGTGGTTGCTGCTGCACGCAATGTTGATGGTGAACAGATCAAAACACTGACAGAATCCATAGATGGCAGGCTTTTGAGTGTCCTTGCAAAGAAAGGTGGCTATATTGGTCACTGATTTGTTTTTGTTTTGTTTTTGAATGTCAGAAATGTATATTTGTGAATGTTGAGATGTTATATTGGTTTCACTGGTAAAAATAAATAATTGAAATGGGTATATATTTGTTTTTTGTTAAGTTGCCTAATAATTATGCACAGTAATAGTCACCTGCACACCCAGATATCCCCCTAAAATAACTAAAACTAAAAACAAAGTAAAAACTACTTCCAAAACTATTCAGCTTTGATATTAATGAGTTTTTTGGGTTCATTGAAAACATGGTTGTTGTTCAATAATAAAATTAATCCTCAAAAATACAACTTGCCTAATAATTCTGCACTCCCTGTATATATATATATATATATATATATATATATATATATATATATATATATATATATATATAAGGCAAGCAAACAATTATTAAATACATTCCCAAAAACAAGGCACAGTATAAAAGTAGTTTACCCCAAAGCAAGTCAGATACAATTACCTAGAAAACTGTGTAATAAGTTACATACCTCTCAGCCCTATTTTACATTACTGTTGTACACTGTATAAACAGCTGGCATTAACTCAAACATTTTCTATTTTCTAAAATTTTTATGATGGTGCTTCTTATTTTTATGTATTTATTTATTTATTTAAAGGGACAGGAAAACTTAAAATTTTCTTTTTAACGATTCAGATAGAGCATTCACTTTTAATCAACTTTCCAATTTACTTCTATTATCAGTTTTGCTTCATTCCCTTGTAATCATTTGCTGAAGGAACATTGGCAGCTATCTGAACATCTAGTTAGCCAATCACAGGAGACAAATGTGTACAGACCCTAATCAGCTGCCAGCTCCTACTAGTGTAGGATATGTGCATATTCATTTTCATCAAGGGATATCAAGAGAATAAAGCACATTTGAAAATGGAGAAGTTAATTTAAAATTGTCTTAAAATGACCTGCCCTATCTGAATCATGCAAGTTACATTTTGACTTTCTTATCCATTTAATGGTTATTCCTGTGCTGAATAAAATACGCAAAACTTTTCCTGGAGTTCAACTTAAATGGTACATGATGCACTTAGTAAACAATTCAGTCTAGGCATACAAACAGTGCATGATCACTACATATATATGAAATAGTTACATCTGCATGCAGTGACGTTATATCATTTTGTGTCAGATATTAAAACCGCTAATGTGAAAAAAACATTTTACTTGCAGCCGATAAACCTCCCAAAGATAATACACAAAATTATCAGCACAATCGCTCAGTCAAGGATATCAAATATGAAACGTCAAATATCCCGCCATGCAGAGGCCTTTATGGGCCATTCATTAATTACTCAGAGACTAATTTGCTAATCACTGGAGCTCATCTAACCCACAGTCATTGTTGACCTGTTTTGGTGTGATTATGTTTCAGCACTATATGGCCCATCATGTGACGCCGCGGTACAATGACCTTCGGTAGACACCAGAGCTCATTTAATCCACAATCGGTAACAGCTTGTCCGAGTCCTTACACACTTTATCTCTACGACTGCTCAGTGTTATCGCTACACATTAACCTGTGTAATTAGAAAGAAGCAAATATTCATATGTGCTCAACCTGGAGACTGGACAAAATGCTAAATAGTAAATATACCCGGGGAGCAAATGAATGCAAATTAAACAAAATGCATTTATGGGCTCCCCACATACATTTGTTAAGTATCCTGTGTTAAATAAACCAACAGTTTTCTGTGGGAAATGTTATTATCAGCCAATAAGAATTAGAGTCCTTGGAATCACTATACACAATAATGGACTTCTTTTTAAAGCTTTTGCATAAACTGTACCCCCCCCCCCAAAAAAAAAAAATAAGCATGTTAAACTGCTGCTTTTTATGATATGTGATAGAAAGATATTTATTTCCTTTTAAATCAACTATGTTTTTAAGCAACACAGATCATAAATAGTGATATCTCGAATTGTTCGCTGGCGAATAGTTCCCGGCGAACATAGCTTGTTCGCGTTCGAAACGGCGGGCGAACATATGCGATGTTTGATCCGCCCCCTATTCATCATTGAGTAAACTTTGACCCTGTATCTCACAGTCTGCAGACACATTCCAGCCAATCAGCAGCAGACCCTCCCTCCCAGACCCTCCCAGCTCCTGGACAGCAGCCATTTTAGACTCATTCGGAAGCTGCTTTCTTAGTGAGAGGAGGGACAGTGTAGCTGCTGCTGATTTAATAGGGAAATTGATAGCTAGGCTAGTGTATTCAGTGTCCACTACAGTCCTGAAGGACTCATCTGATCTCTGCTGTAAGGACAGCACCCCAAAAAGCCCTTTTTAGGGCTAGAACATCAGTCTTTTTTTTGTTTTTTTTCCTGTGTAATCTAATTGCAGTTGCCTGCCTGCCTGCCAGCGTGTGTGTCAGGCTCACAGCGTATACTGTGCCCTCTTGCCCAGTGCCACCACTCATATCTGTTGTAACAGTAGTGTAAATTTAAAAAAAAAAACTTTTTTGACTGTGAAACATCAGTCTGCTAGTGTAATCTAATTGCAGTTGACTGCCTGCCAGCGTGTGTGCCAGGCCCACTTGCCCAGTGCCACCACTCATATCTGGTGTAACAGTAGTGTAAATTTAAAAAAAAAAACTGTTTTGACTGTGAAACATCAGTCTGCTAGTGTAATCTAATTGCAGTTGCCTGCCTGCCAGCGTGTGTGCCAGGCCCACTTGCCCAGTGCCACCACTCATATCTGTTGTAACAAACAGTAGTGTAAATTTAAAAAAAAAAATAACTTTTTTGACTGTGAAATATCAGTCTGCTAGTGTAATCTAATTGCAGTTGCCTGCCTGCCAGTGTGTGTGCCAGGCCCACTTGCCCAGTGCCACCACTCATATCTGGTGTAACAGTAGTGTAAATTTAAAAAAAAAAACTTTTTTGACTGTGAAACATCAGTCTGCTAGTGTAATCTAATTGCAGTTGCCTGCCTGCTAGCATGTGTGCCAGGCCCACTTGCCAACTAGTGCCACCACTCATATCTGTTGTAACAGTAGTGTAAATTTTGTAAAAAAAAAATGTTTTTGACTGTGAAACATCAGTCTGCTAGTGTAATCTAATTGCAGTTGACTGCCTGCCAGCGTGTGTGCCAGGCCCACTTGCCCAGTGCCACCACTCATATCTGGTGTAACAGTAGTGTAAATTTAAAAAAAAAAACTGTTTTGACTGTGAAACATCAGTCTGCTAGTGTAATCTAATTGCAGTTGCCTGCCTGCCAGCGTGTGTGCCAGGCCCACTTGCCCAGTGCCACCACTCATATCTGTTGTAACAAACAGTAGTGTAAATTTAAAAAAAAAAATAACTTTTTTGACTGTGAAATATCAGTCTGCTAGTGTAATCTAATTGCAGTTGCCTGCCTGCCAGTGTGTGTGCCAGGCCCACTTGCCCAGTGCCACCACTCATATCTGGTGTAACAGTAGTGTAAATTTAAAAAAAAAAACTTTTTTGACTGTGAAACATCAGTCTGCTAGTGTAATCTAATTGCAGTTGCCTGCCTGCCAGCGTGTGTGCCAGGCCCACTTGCCCAGTGCCACCACTCATATCTGTTGTAACAGTAGTGTAAATTTAAAAAAAAAAAACTTTTTTGACTGTGAAACATCAGTCTGCTAGTGTAATCTAATTGCAGTTGCCTGCCTGCCAGCATGTGTGCCAGGCTCACAGCGTATACTGTGACCACTTGCCCAGTGCCACCACTCATATCTGGTGTAACAGTAGTGTAAATTTAAAAAAAAAAACTTTTTTGACTGTGAAAAATCAGCCTGCTAGTGTAATCTAATTGCAGTTGCCTGCCTGCCAGCATGTGTGCCAGCGTGTGTGCCAGGCCCACTTGCCAACAAGTGCCACCACTCATATCTGTTGTAACAGTAGTGTACATTTTTTTAAAAAAACTTTTTTGACTGTGAAACATCAGTCTGCTAGTGTAATCTAATTGCAGTTGCCTGCCTGCCAGCATGTGTGCCAGGCTCACAGCGTATACTGTGACCACTTGCCCAGTGCCACCACTCATATCTGGTGTAACAGTAGTGTAAATTAAAAAAAAAAAAACTTTTTTGACTGTGAAACATCAGTCTGCTTGTGTAATCTAATTGCAGTTGCCTGCCTGCCAGCATGTCTGCCAGGCCCACTTGCCCAGTGCCACCACTCATATCTGTTGTAACAGTAGTGTAAATTTAAAAAAAAAAAACTTTTTTGACTGTGAAACATCAGTTTGCTAGTGTAATCTAATTGCAGTTGCCTGCCTGCCAGCGTGTGTGCCAGGCCCACTTGCCCAGTGCCACCACTCATATCTGGTGTAACAGTAGTGTAAATTTAAAAAAAAAAACTGTTTTGACTGTGAAACATCAGTCTGCTAGTGTAATCTAATTGCAGTTGCCTGCCTGCCAGCGTGTGTGCCAGGCCCACTTGCCCAGTGCCACCATTCATATCTGTTGTAACAAACAGTAGTGTAAATTTAAAAAAAAAAAAAACTTTTTTGACTGTGAAATATCAGTCTGCTAGTGTAATCTAATTGCAGTTGCCTGCCTGCCAGTGTGTGTGCCAGGCCCACTTGCCCAGTGCCACCACTCATATCTGGTGTAACAGTAGTGTAAATTTAAAAAAAAAAAAACTTTTTTGACTGTGAAACATCAGTCTGCTAGTGTAATCTAATTGCAGTTGCCTGCCTGCCAGCGTGTGTGCCAGGCCCACTTGCCCAGTGCCACCACTCATATCTGTTGTAACAGTAGTGTAAATTTAAAAAAAAAAACTTTTTTGACTGTGAAACATCAGTCTGCTAGTGTAATCTAATTGCAGTTGCCTGCCTGCCAGCATGTGTGCCAGGCTCACAGCGTATACTGTGACCACTTGCCCAGTGCCACCACTCATATCTGGTGTAACAGTAGTGTAAATTTAAAAAAAAAAACTTTTTTGACTGTGAAAAATCAGCCTGCTAGTGTAATCTAATTGCAGTTGCCTGCCTGCCAGCATGTGTGCCAGCGTGTGTGCCAGGCCCACTTGCCAACAAGTGCCACCACTCATATCTGTTGTAACAGTAGTGTAAATTTTTTAAAAAAAACTTTTTTGACTGTGAAACATCAGTCTGCTAGTGTAATCTAATTGCAGTTGCCTGCCTGCCAGCATGTGTGCCAGGCTCACAGCGTATACTGTGACCACTTGCCCAGTGCCACCACTCATATCTGGTGTAACAGTAGTGTAAATTAAAAAAAAAAAACTTTTTTGACTGTGAAACATCAGTCTGCTTGTGTAATCTAATTGCAGTTGCCTGCCTGCCAGCATGTCTGCCAGGCCCACTTGCCCAGTGCCACCACTCATATCTGTTGTAACAGTAGTGTAAATTTAAAAAAAAAAAACTTTTTTGACTGTGAAACATCAGTTTGCTAGTGTAATCTAATTGCAGTTGCCTGCCTGCCAGCGTGTGTGCCAGGCCCACTTGCCCAGTGCCATCACTCATATCTGGTGTAACAGTAGTGTAAATTTTAAAAAAAACAAAAACTTTTTTGACTGTGAAACATCAGTCTGCTTGTGTAATCTAATTGCAGTTGCCTGCTTGCCAGCGTGTGTGCCAGGCTCACAGCGTATACTGTGCCCACTTGCCCAGTGCCACCACTCATATCTGTTGTAGCAGTAGTGTAAATTTAAAAAAAAAAACTTTTTTGACTGTGAAACATCAGTCTGCTAGTGTAATCTAATTGCAGTTGCCTGCCTGCCAGCGCGTGTGCCAGGCCCACTTGCCCAGTGCCACCACTCATATCTGTTGTAACAGTAGTGTAAATTTAAAAAAAAAAAACTTTTTTGACTGTGAAACATCAGTCTGCTAGTGTAATCTAATTGCAGTTGCCTGCCTGCCAGCGTGTGTGCCAGGCTCACAGCGTATACTGTGCCCACTTGCCCAGTGCCACCACTCATATCTGGTGTAACAGTATTGTAAATTTAAAAAAAAAAAAAATTTTTGACTGTGAAACATCAGTCTGCTTGCGTAATCTAATTGCAGTTGCCTGCCTGCCAGCGTGTGTGCCAGGCTCACAGCGTATACTTTGCCCACTTGCCCAGTGCCACCACTCATATCTGGTGTAACAGTAGTGTAAATTTAAAAAAAAAACTTTTTTGACTGTATAAAAATAATAGCAGTCAGTTTCCTTCACACGTTTTCGTTTAAGTGCCTGCCTGCCTGCCAGGGCACAGTGTCACCCCAGTGCAACTCATATGTGGTGTTACAGTAGTGTAGATTTAAAAAAAACAACACTTTTTTGACTGTGTTAAATAATAGCAGTCAGTTTCCTTCACACTAATAATAATAAAGGGATTATCTATCTTTTAAAACAATAAAAATTCTGGTGTAGACTGTCCCTTTAAACAGGGAGTTTGCTCTGTCACTGTGAAGCGGGCGTAACCCTAAACTACCTGATCGATACAACATCACACCTGATGTTTTAAAGCACGTTATTCCAAACAATTTAGCAATGTTAGGTGATTTATGCCCTTTATGGCTTAAAAACAGACTCTGCATCAACTATGTAATTTTCCATGGGAGTTTTGCCATGGATCCCTCTCTGGCATGCCACAGTCCAGGTGTTAGTACCCTTGAAACAACTTTTCCATCACTATTTTGGCCGGAAAGAGTCCCTGTGGGTTTTAAAATTCGCCTGCCTATTGAAGTCTATATCGGTTCGCCCGGTTCGCCCGTTCGCGAACAGTTGCGGAAGTTCGTGTCCGCCGTTCGTGAACGCAAATTTTTAGGTTCGCGACATCACTAATTAAATAACAAAAATGTAAGCACTCTTTGATTGCTTATTGATTTTCCTATTTATTTTAGATTTTCAAAACAGCATTGTTTGTATATCTATGAGTATATTTCATTATTAATGCAATTTTTTTTTTTTTTTTTACTTTCACACATGTCATAGATAGTATACTCTGCAGTCCAGTAATATATAGTTATATTTTAACTCTTTAGAACAGAGAAAAAAAGAAAGGAGGCTCCTCATAGGTTGAGTATGTCCAAGATCAAAATTCTAATAGTAACAGAAAAAGCGCAACTCACATGCAGTCATGCACTACTGGTAGTGCACATGAAGTAGACTGAAGAACAACGGTCACCCCAGGAGGATGACCCCATGCAAGGCGGCTGTCTACTTGTTGCAGCGGTTTGTCTCAGTGGTAGTGTCCCTACAGAAGAGCAGCTCTGTGTGCGATCCGCAACGTCACCATCAGGTGATCAGCTGATCACACAGCTGACAAGTCTTCACTTCCTAAGTGCTCAGTGGTGTAAAGACGCTGCTCTGGAGATATGCAGCAATGCACCAAACAAAGTAACAGCGATAGAAGGAGACAAAGTTCCTCTAAAAGTATAAAACGATTTATTATGATATATAATATTATGATTTTATTATGATATATAATAAATCCTTTTATACTTCAAGGATCGCGCACAGAGCTCCTTTTCTGTAGGGACACTACAGCTGAGACAAACTGCAGCAAAAAGTAGCCAGCCGCTTTGCATGGGGTCATCCTGCTGGCGGGACCTGTGTTCTCTAGTCTACGTCACGTGCACTACTAGTAGTGCATGACCGCATGTGAGTTGTCCTTTTCTGTTACTATTAGAATTTTCATCAGAAGTGTCAACTCATTTTGTGGATAATGATGCTGGACTATACATTTGCTCTTTTTAGCACTTATTTCAGTACCTTTTTAGCACTTTATTGCATTGTTGTAATACTGTACAATAGTGAGCGCCCCCTTTTTAAATGCTTTATATGTGTGGTTGATATTACAATTGTGTCTCTACATATAACGATATATATATATATATATATATATATATATATATATATATATATATACAGGGAGTGCAGAATTATTAGGCAAATGAGTATTTTGACCACATCATCCTCTTTATGCATGTTGTCTTACTCCAAGCTGTATAGGCTCAAAAGCCTACTACCAATTAAGCATATTAGGTGATGTGCATCTCTGTAATGAGAAGGGGTGTGGTCTAATGACATCAACACCCTATATCAGGTGTGCATAATTATTAGGCAACTTCCTTTCCTTTGGCAAAATGGATCAAAAGAAGGACTTGACAGGCTCAGAAAAGTCAAAAATAGTGAGATATCTTGCAGAGGGATGCAGCTCTCTTAAAATTGCAAAGCTTCTGAAGCGTGATCATTGAACAATCAAGCGTTTCATTCAAAATAGTCAACAGGGTCGCAAGAAGCGTGTGGAAAAACCAAGGCGCAAAATAACTGCCCATGAACTGAGAAAAGTCAAGCGTGCAGCTGCCAAGATGCCACTTGCCACCAGTTTGGCCATATTTCAGAGCTGCAACATCACTGGAGTGCCCAAAAGCACAAGGTGTGCAATACTCAGAGACATGGCCAAGGTAAGAAAGGCTGAAAGATGACCACCACTGAACAAGACACACAAGCTGAAACATCAAGACTGGGCCAAGAAATATCTCAAGACTGATTTTTCTAAGGTTTTATGGACTGATGAAATGAGAGTGAGTCTTGATGGGCCAGATGGATGGGCCCGTGGCTGGATTGGTAAAGGGCAGAGAGCTCCAGTCCGACTCAGACGCCAGCAAGGTGGAGGTGGAGTACTGGTTTGGGCTGGTATCATCAAAGATGAGCTTGTGGGGCCTTTTCGGGTTGAGGATGGAGTCAAGCTCAACTCCCAGTCCTACTGCCAGTTTCTGGAAGACACCTTCTTCAAGCAGTGGTACAGGAAGAAGTCTGCATCCTTCAAGAAAAACATGATTTTCATGCAGGACAATGCTCCATCACACGCGTCCAAGTACTCCACAGCGTGGCTGGCAAGAAAGTGTATAAAAGAAGAAAATCTAATGACATGGCCTCCTTGTTCACCTGATCTGAACCCCATTGAGAACCTGTGGTCCATCATCAAATGTGAGATTTACAAGGAGGGAAAACAGTACACCTCTCTGAACAGTGTCTGGGAGGCTGTGGTTGCTGCTGCACGCAATGTTGATGGTGAACAGATCAAAACACTGAGGCCTAGATTTGGAGTTCGGCGGTAAAAGGGCTGTTAACGCTCCGCTGGCTTTTTTCTGGCCGCACCATAAAATTAACTCTGGTATCGAGAGTTCAAACAAATGCTGCGTTAGGCTCCAAAAAAGGAGCGTAGAGCATTTTTACCGCAAATGCAACTCTCGATACCAGAGTTGCTTACGGACGCGGCCGGCCTCCAAAACGTGCTCGTGCACGATTCTCCCATAGGAAACAATGGGACTGTTTGAGCTGAAAAAAAACCTAACACCTGCAAAAAAGCAGCGTTCAGCTCCTAACGCAGCCCCATTGTTTCCTATGGGGGAACACTTCCTACGTCTGCACCTAACACCCTAACATGTACCCCGAGTCTAAACACCCCTAACTTTACACTTATTAACCCCTAATCTGCCGCCCCCGCTATCGCTGACCCCTGCATATTTTTTTTAACCCCTAATCTGCCGCTCCGTAAACCGCCGCCACCTACGTTATCCCTATGTACCCCTAATCTGCTGCCCTAACATCGCCGACCCCTATATTATATTTATTAACCCCTAATCTGCCCCCCTCAACGTCGCCGACACCTGCCTACACTTATTAACCCCTAATCTGCCGAGCGGACCTGAGCGCTACTATAATAAAGTTATTAACCCCTAATCCGCCTCACTAACCCTATAATAAATAGTATTAACCCCTAATCTGCCCTCCCTAACATCGCCGACACCTAACTTCAATTATTAACCCCTAATCTGCCGTCCGGAGCTCACCGCTATTCTAATAAATGTATTAACCCCTAAAGCTAAGTCTAACCCTAACACTAACACCCCCCTAAGTTAAATATAATTTTTATCTAACAAAATAAATTAACTCTTATTAAATAAATGATTCCTATTTAAAGCTAAATACTTACCTGTAAAATAAATCCTAATATAGCTACAATATAAATTATAATTATATTATAGCTATTTTAGGATTTATATTTATTTTACAGGCAACTTGGTAATTATTTTAACCAGGTACAATAGCTATTAAATAGTTAAGAACTATTTAATAGTTACCTAGTTAAAATAATAACAAATTTACCTGTAAAATAAATCCTAACCTAAGTTACAATTAAACCTAACACTAGACTATCAATAAAATAATTAAATAAACTACCTACAATTACCTACAATTAACCTAACACTACACTATCAATAAATTAATTAAACACAATTCCTACAAATAAATACAATTAAATAAACTAGCTAAAGTACAAAAAATAAAAAAGAACTAAGTTACAGAAAATAAAAAAATATTTACAAACATAATAAAAATATTACAACAATTTTAAACTAATTACACCTACTCTAAGCCCCCTAATAAAATAACAAAGCCCCCCAAAATAAAAAATTCCCTACCCTATTCTAAATTAAAAAAGTTACAAGCTCTTTTACCTTACCAGCCCTGAACAGGGCCCTTTGCGGGGCATGCCCCAAGAATTTCAGCTCTTTTGCCTGTAAAAGAATAAATACAATACCCCCCCCCCCCAACATTACAACCCACCACCCACATACCCCTAATCTAACCCAAACCCCCCTTAAATAAACCTAACACTAAGCCCCTGAAGATCTTCCTACCTTGTCTTCACCATACCAGGTTCACCGATCCGTCCTGAAGAGCTCCTCCGATGTCCTGATCCAAGCCCAAGCGGGGGCTGAAGAGGTCCATGATCCGGTCAAAGTCTTCATCCAAGCGGGGCAGAAGAGGATCTTCCATCCGATTGAAGTCATCATCCAGGCGGCATCTTCTATGGTCTTCCATCCGGAGCGAAGCGGCAGGATCCTGAAGACCTCCAGCGCGGAACATCCATCCGGACCGACGACTGAACGACGAATGACTGTTCCTTTAAGGGACGTCATCCAAGATGGCGTCCCTCGAATTCCGATTGGCTGATAGGATTCTATCAGCCAATCGGAATTAAGGTAGGAATTTTCTGATTGGCTGATGGAATCAGCCAATCAGAATCTAGTTCAATCCGATTGGCCGATCCAATCAGCCAATCAGATTGAGCTCGCATTCTATTGGCTGATCGGAACAGCCAATAGAATGCGAGCTCAATCTGATTGGCTGATTGGATCAGCCAATCGGATTGAACTTGATTCTGATTGGCTGATTCCATCAGCCAATCAGAAAATTCCTACCTTAATTCCGATTGGCTGATAGAATCCTATCAGCCAATCGGAATTCGAGGGACGCCATCTTGGATGACGTCCCTTAAAGGAACAGTCATTCGTCGTTCAGTCGTCGGTCCGGATGGATGTTCCGCGCTGGAGGTCTTCAGGATCCTGCCGCTTCGCTCCGGATGGAAGACCATAGAAGATGCCGCCTGGATGATGACTTCAATCGGATGGAAGATCCTCTTCTGCCCCGCTTGGATGAAGACTTTGACCGGATCATGGACCTCTTCAGCCCCCGCTTGGGCTTGGATCAGGACATCGGAGGAGCTCTTCAGGACGGATCGGTGAACCTGGTATGGTGAAGACAAGGTAGGAAGATCTTCAGGGGCTTAGTGTTAGGTTTATTTAAGGGGGGTTTGGGTTAGATTAGGGGTATGTGGGTGGTGGGTTGTAATGTTGGGGGGGGGGTATTGTATTTATTCTTTTACAGGCAAAAGAGCTGAAATTCTTGGGGCATGCCCCGCAAAGGGCCCTGTTCAGGGCTGGTAAGGTAAAAGAGCTTGTAACTGTTTTAATTTAGAATAGGGTAGGGCATTTTTTTATTTTGGGGGGCTTTGTTATTTTATTAGGGGGCTTAGAGTAGGTGTAATTAGTTTAAAATTGTTGTAATATTTTTATTATGTTTGTAAATATTTTTTTATTTTCTGTAACTTAGTTCTTTTTTATTTTTTGTACTTTAGCTAGTTTATCTAATTGTATTTATTTGTAGGAATTGTGTTTAATTAATTTATTGATAGTGTAGTGTTAGGTTAATTGTAGGTAATTGTAGGTATTTTATTTAATTATTTTATTGATAGTCTAGTGTTAGGTTTAATTATATCTTAGGTTAGGATTTATTTTACAGGTAAATTTGTTATTATTTTAACTAGGTAACAATTAAATAGTTCTTAACTATTTAATAGCTATTGTACCTGGTTAAAATAATTACCAAGTTGCCTGTAAAATAAATATAAATCCTAAAATAGCTATAATATAATTATAATTTATATTGTAGCTATATTAGGATTTATTTTACAGGTAAGTATTTAGCTTTAAATAGGAATAATTTATTTAATAAGAGTTAATTTATTTCGTTAGATAAAAATTATATTTAACTTAGGGGGGTGTTAGTGTTAGGGTTAGACTTAGCTTTAGGGGTTAATACATTTATTAGAATAGCGGTGAGCTCCGGTCGGCAGATTAGGGGTTAATAATTGAAGTTAGGTGTCGGCGATGTTAGGGAGGGCAGATTAGGGGTTAATACTATTTATGATAGGGTTAGTGAGGCGGGTTAGGGGTTAATAACTTTATTATAGTAGCGCTCAGGTCCGCTCGGCAGATTAGGGGTTAATAAGTGTAGGCAGGTGTCGGCGACGTTGAGGGGGGCAGATTAGGGGTTAATAAATATAATATAGGGGTCGGCGATGTTAGGGGCAGCAGATTAGGGGTACATAGGGATAACGTAGGTGGCGGCGATTTGCGGTCGGAAGATTAGGGGTTAATTATTTTAAGTAGCTGGCGGCGACATTGTGGGGGGCAAGTTAGGGGTTAAGAAATATAATATAGGGGTCGGCGGGGTTAGGGGCAGCAGATTAGGGGTACATAAGTATAACGTAGGTGGCGGTCGGCAGATTAGGAGTTAAAAATTTAAATCGAGTGGCGGCGATGTGGGGGGACCTCGGTTTAGGGGTACATAGGTAGTTTATGGGTGTTAGTGTACTTTAGGGTACAGTAGTTAAGAGCTTTATAAACCGGCGTTAGCCAGAAAGCTCTTAACTCCTGCTATTTTCAGGCGGCTGGAATCTTGTCGTTAGAGCTCTAACGCTCACTTCAGAAACGACTCTAAATACCGGCGTTAGGAAGATCCCATTGAAAAGATAGGATACGCAAATGGCGTAGGGGGATCTGCGGTATGGAAAAGTCGCGGCTGAAAAGTGAGCGTTAGACCCTTTAATCACTGACTCCAAATACCAGCGGGCGGCCAAAACCAGCGTTAGGAGCCTCTAATGCTGGTTTTGACGGCTACCGCCGAACTCCAAATCTAGGCCTGACAGAATCCATGGATGGCAGGCTTTTGAGTGTTCTTGCAAAGAAAGGTGGCTATATTGGTCACTGATTTGTTATTGTTTTGTTTTTGAATGTCAGAAATATATATTTGTGAATGTTGAGATGTTATATTGGTTTCACTGGTAAAAATAAATAATTGAAATGGGTATATATTTGTTTTTTGTTAAGTTGCCTAATAATTATGCACAGTAATAGTCACCTGCACACACAGATATCCCCCTAAAATAGCTAAAACTAAAAACAAACTAAAAACTACTTCCAAAAATATTCAGCTTTGATATTAATGAGTTTTTTGGGTTCATTGAGAACATGGTTGTTGTTCAATAATAAAATTAATCCTCAAAAATACAACTTGCCTAATAATTCTGTACTCCCTGTACATATTCACTTTTTTTCTTTAGAACAGAGATTGACAACTGTTGGCCATGGGACCTATGAGGCCCTCTGCACTATATTTTGAAGAAGAAAAAAATTAAAATGTGTGCATAGTTTTTTTTTGGCCCAGGAAAAAGGGGATATACAATTTCTGGTGGTGGCAAACAAAGTCAAAAGACCTGCAGATGACATCAGATAGATTGTCTTGCCTTGTCATGTTCCTTGTTCAGAAGAATATTAGCTGATATTTCAGTGCTGGACTGACCTTACTCGGCGGGATCAGACTGATATACTTCAGGAAAATTTTCCGCTATGAAAAGAACAACTGGGCTAAAAGAGGCTGCTCCTAGGTGATAATTCACCATAGAACAAGCTACTGAGCTGTTCATTCCTGGTAGAGCTCTTCTCTCCTTGTATGTATTTGTATTATGACCCTGGGGAGGTCTCCCTAAGGGTGATGGGGAAAACCAGAGGTGGGCTCTTTGCCCAGTGTTCTTAGAGGAATATGGCTGCACCTCACTGACAAGGCCAATAGAAAGTCGAAACGATCCTCTGGGATTGTCATGTTCCTTGTTCAGAGGACAATTGGCTGATATTTCGGTGCTGGATTGACCTTACTTGGCGTGATCAGACTGATATACTTCAGGAAAGTTTTCCTCTGTGAAAAGCACAACTGGGCCAAAAGAGGCTGCTACTAGGTGGTAACAAGCTACTGAGCTGTTGTTTGTTCCTGGTAAAGCACTACTCTCTTTTTATGCATTGGTAACCTACAACCTTACTTAAATGGACAGTCAAGTCCAAAAAAAAATTAATGATTTAAATAGGATGTAATTTTAAACTTTCCAATTTACTTTTATCACCAATTTTGCTTTGTTCTCTTGGTATTCTTAGTTGAAAGCTAAACATAGGAGGTTCATATGCTAATTTCTTAGACCTTGAAAACTGCCTCTAATCTGAATGCATTTTGACCACTAGAGGGCATTAGTTCATGTGTTTTATATAGATAACATTGAGCTCATGCACGTGAAGTTACCCTGGAGTGAGCACTGATTGGCTAAAATGCAAGTCTGTCAAAAGAACTGAAATAAGGGGGCAGTTTGCAGAGGCATATATACAAGGTAATCACAGAGGTAAAATGTGTATTTCTATAACAGTGTTGGTTATGCAAAACTGGGGAATGAGTAATAAAGGGATTATCTTTCTTTGTAAACAATACAAATTCTGGTGTTGACTGTCCCTTTAAACCAAGCCCGCTGCCACTGTACATGTAAGAAAAATATTATTATTTGTGTTGTGTGTAGTCATATGTTTATATGCAGCCCTTGAGACTTCTACAATTTTGATCTGTTGTCCTTAAAGCTTTTAAAATATTGATATGTGGCCACCATGTGCTAAGAAGTTGGCCATCGCTGCTTTAAAAAAGCTTCTTAATTATTATTAAATTCCTTAATAAACCATTAAAGTTTAGGGATATTGGATCAAAATAATTTGATAATAGCCCAAACCACAGTTTAGTCCTAAGTGTTATGCAATTTAACATTTCACTTCTTTTTACTGACATATTTACTGAGAAATCTGTAGAACTGAAGCTCCAATCAACCAATCTAAGCCTATGTCACACAACAGCAATATGTATAGGTAAAACTCGAAAAATTAGAATATCGTGCAAAAATTCATTTATTTCACTAATGCAACTTAAAAGGTGAAACTAATATATGAGATAGACTCATTACATGCAAAGCAAGATAGTTCAAGCTGTGATTTGTCATAATTGTGATGATTATGACTTACAGCTCATGAAAACCCCAAATCCACAATCTCAGAAAATTAGAATATTACATGCAATCAATAAAACAAGGATTGTACATAGAACAATATCGGACCTCTGAAAAGTATAAGCATGCATACTGTATGTATTCAGTATTTGGTTTGGGCCCCTTTTGCAGAAATTACTGCCTCAATGCATTGTGGCATGGAAGCTATCAGCCTGTGGCCCTGCTGAGGTATTATGGAAGACCAGGATGCTTCAATAGCGGCCTTCAGCTCTTCTGCATTGTTCGGTCTCATGTCTCTCATCTTTCTCTTGGCATTGCCCCAAAGATTCTCTATGGGGTTCAGGTCAGGCGAGTTTGCTGGCCAATCAAGCACAGTAATCCCATGGTCATTGAACAAGGTTTTGGTGCTTTTGGCAGTGTGGGCAGGTGCCAAGTCCTGCTGGAAAATGAAGTCAGCATCCCCATAGAGCTCGTCTGCGGAAGGAAGCATGAAGTGCTCCAAAATCTCCTGGTAGATGGCTGCGTTGACCCTGAACTTAATGAAGCAGGGTGGTCCAACACCAGCAGATGACATGGCTCCCCAAATCAACACAGACTGTGGAAACTTCACACTGGACTTCAAGCATCTTGCAGTGTGTGCCTCTCCATTCTTCCTCCATACTCTGGGTCCTTGGTCTCATCAGAAAAGAGGACTTTGGACCACTGAGCAACAGACCAGGTCTGTTTTTCTTTAGCCCAGGTAAGACGCTTCTGATGTTGTTTGTTGTTCAGGAGTGGCTTGACAAGAGGAATACGACATTTGAAGCCCATGTCCAGGATCCGTCTGTGTGTGGTGGCTCTTGATGAACTGACTCCAGCCTCAGTCCACTCCTTGTGAAAGTCCCCAACACTTTTGAATGGCCTTTTCCTGACAATCCTCTCTAGGCTGCGGTCATCCCTACTGCTTGTGCACCTTTTTCTTCCACACTTTTCCCTTCCATATAACTTTCTATTAATGTGCTTTGATACAGCGCTTTGGGAACATCCAACTTCTTTTGCAATTACCTTTTGAGGCTTTCCCTCGTTATGGAGGGTGTCAATGATGGTTTTCTGCACAACTATCAGGTCAGCAGTCTTTCCCATGATTGTGATTCCTACTGAACCAGACTGAGAGACCATTTAAAGGCTCAGGAACCCTTTGCAGGTGTTATGGCTTAATTAGCTGATTAGAGTGGGAAACTTTGAGCCTATAATATTGCACCTTTTCACAATATTCAAATTTTCTGAGATTGTGGATTTGGGGTTTTCATGAGCTGTAAGCCATAATCATCACAATTATGACAAATCACGGCTTGAACTATCTTGCTTTGCATGTAATGAGTCTATCTCATATATTAGTTTCACCTTTTAAGTTGCATTAGTATAATAAATTAATTTTTGCACAATATTCAAATTTTTCGAGTTTCACCTGTATTTTAGTTTCTTAAAGCAACTTAACAACTTTAAAAATAACAATTACAAATGCAAATGTTTATGAGTTCTAAACTTAAATTTAACACTGTTTTCTTGAATAGTTAAAGCAACAGGATGTGCACAGCTATTCTGTATGATAAGAGATCATTGTCTTATAATAAACACTCACACTTAATAAATCAGTTCTATTTATGGACTTTAATAAGCACAATTAACCAAATGATCTTAAATGTCTCAGATGACCCTATGAGGCCTACTTATCAAGCTGTCAACTGTGCTGCATTCTCCGGGACCAATACGCTCACCTAACATCGCCTAACATCGCGGCCGCAGACCTGAATACTATCTCCATATTTGAAAAAAAAGCAGTCAAAAAGCTGCGCACCAAGTACGGGGCGATGAGCAGCGGACTGTTGTTAACTAACAGTCACCGATCTCGCTGCTATTCGGCTTTTTCCCAACTCTATTTATATCCTGTCACTAAACACCTCCACTATACTAAAATGTTTAACCCCTATACCGCCGCTCCCGGGCCCCTTCGCAACTTTAATAAAGTTATTAACCCCTGTCTTACCACTCCCGGACCACGTCACAACTTTAATAAAGTTATTAACCCCTATCCCGCCGCTGCCAGATCCCTCTGCAACTAAATACATGTATTAACCCCTAAACTGACACTAACGGACCCCACCGCCATTAAGTAAATGTATTAACCCCTAAACCCTTGGCCTCCCACATCACTACCACTTACTAAACCTATTAACCCCTAAATCGCCAGCCCCCCACATCGCCATAAACTAAATTAAGCTATTAACCCCTATTAACAAGCCGCTAACTTTACATTATAATTTCCTCATCCCTATCTTATAATAAATTTAAACTTACCTTTAGAATTAAAATAAACTATATTAAACTATTAATTAACCTAGCCTAACTATTATACTAAAAGTACATTAGAATATATTAAACTATTAATTAACCTACCCTAACTGGTATACTAAAATTACATTAAACTAACAATTAAATTAAGTATATTACATATTTAAAAACCTAACCCTACTCAAATTATTTAAATCTACTATTAAAAATGACTAAATTACAAAAAAATAACAAATAAGTTACAAAAAATAAAAAACACTAAATTACAAAAAATAAAAAAAAAAGTATTAAAAATAAAAAAGAATTACACCTAATCTAAGAGTCCTATCAAAATAAAAAAGACCCCCCAAAATAAAACAAAACCCTAGCCTACACTAAAATACCAAAGGACCTTTAAAAGAGCCTTTTGCGGGGCATTGCCCCAAAGAAATCAGCTCTTTTACCTGTAAAAAAAATTACAAACACCCCCCCAACTGTAAAACCCACCACCCACACAACCAACTCCCCAAATAAAACCTTATCTAAAAAACCTAAGCTCCCCATTGTCCTGAAAAGGGCATTTGTATGGGCATTGCCCTTAAAAGGGCATTTAGCTCTTTTACTGCCCAAAGTCCCTAACATAAAATTAAAACCCACCCAATAAATCTTTAAAAAAACCTAACACTAACCACCGACGATCCACTTACAATTTTCGAAGACTGGACATCCATCCTCATCCAAGTGGCAGAAGTCCTTAGCGAAGCCTGCAGAAGTCTTCATCCAAGCGGGCCGAAGTCTTTATCCAAGCGGGCAGAAGTCTTCATCCAGACGGCATCTTCTATCTTCATCCATCCGGCGCAGAGCGGCTCCATCTTCAAGACATCCGGCGTGGAGCATCCTCTTCTTCCGATGGTCAATGACGAATGAAGTTTCCCTTTAAGGTACGTTATCCAAGATGGCGTCCCTTAAATTCTGATTGGCTGATAGAATTCTATCAGTCAATAGGAATTAAAGGGGAAAAAATCCTATTGGCTGTTGCAATCAGCCAATAGGATTGAGCTTTCATCCTATTGGCTGTTGCAATCAGCCAATAGGATTGAGCTTGCATTCTATTGGCTGATTGGAATAGCCAATAGAATGCAAGCTCAATCCTATTGGCTGATTGACTGATCAGCCAATCGGAATGTAAGGGACACCATCTTGGATGACGTACTTTAAAGGGAAACTTAATTCGCCGTTGACCATCGGAAGAAGAGGATGCTTTGCGCCGGATGTCTTGAAGATTGAGCCGCTCTGCGCAGGATGGATGAAGATAGAAGATGCCGTCTGGATGAAGACTTCGGCCTACTTGGATGAAGACTTCTGCCGGCTTCGCTGAGGACTTCTGCCATTTGGATGAGGATGAATGTCCGGTGTTTGAAAACTGTAAGTGGATCGTCGGTGGTTAGTGTTTTTTTAAGGGTTTATTGGGTGGGTTTTATTTTTAGATTAGGGACTTTGGTCAGTAAAAGAGCTAAAAGCTGATTTCTTTGGGGCAATGCCCCCCAAAAAGCCCTTTTAAGGGTCATTGGTAGTTTAGTGTAGGCTAGGTTTTTTTTGGGGGGGTCTTTTTTATTTTGATAGGGCTCTTAGATACGTATAATTCTTTTTTATTTTTGATACTGTGGTTTTTTATTTTTTGTAACTTAGTGTTTTTTATTTTTTGTAACTTAGTTGTTATTTTTTGTATCTTAGTTGTTATTTTTTTGTAATTTAACAATTTTTAATAGTAGATTTAAATAACTTGAGTAGGGTTAGGTTTTTAATATAGTTAATTTAATTGTTAGTTTAATGTAATTTTAGTATAATATTTAGGGTAGGTTAATTAATAGTTTAATATAGTTTAATGTAATTGTAGTGTAATAGTTAGGGTAGGTTAATTAATAGTTTAATATAGTTTATTTTAATTCTAAAGGTAAGTTTTAATTTACTATAAGATAGGGATGAGTTAATATTTAATGTAAAGTTAGCGGCTTGTTAGGTTTAGGGGTTAATAGCTTAATTTAGTTCATGGCGATGTGGGGGCTGGCAGTTTAGGGGTTAATAATAGGTTTAGTTAGTGGTAGTGATGTGGGAGGCCAGGGGTTAATAATTTTATTACAGTTGCGGTGGGCTCCGGGAGTGGCGGGATAGGGGTTAAAATATTTATTTAGTTGTGGTGGACTCCGGGAGCGGCGGGATAGGGGTTAATACATTTATTTAGTTGCGGTGGGCTCCGGGAGCGGTGGGATAGGGGTTAATACTTTTATTTAGTTGCGGTGGACTCCGGGAGCGCCAGGATAGGGGATAATATATTTTATGTAGGTGGCGGCAATGTCGGGGCGGCAGATTAGGGGTGTTTAGACTAGGGGGTTATGTTAGGGTGTTAGGTGTAAACTTTACTGGTTTTCTAGCATAGAAATCAATGGGATATCTGGCAGCATAGAACATAAGCTTTCGCTGCTTTCAGACTCCCATTGATTCCTATGGAATCTGTGGCCTCCAGGGTGGCAAATTGAAAACCAGGAACGCTGGGCCGGAATAGTCGCGAACATACCTGTTAGAAATTTGATAACTTGCAAAAGTTGTCAGATAGTGCCGAATTTGTATTTGGAACATCTGTAATGACATAAGCATCGATCTGTGTCGGATTGAGACTGGCGGATCGTATGTTACGTCACAAATTTCAACTTTTGCCGGTCTGTAGGCTTTGATAACTAGGTTGAATCAGGCTCGCCACAATTACGCTGCGGAATTCCAGCGTATTTGCGGTTGATGGCTTGATAAATATCCCTCTTTAACTCTTCTCTTTACAGGTAAACGCAAATTAATATTGTATCTGATCATTACTTTTGATTTTATGTATTCTAGCTGATGTATTACATAGCCCTCTAAAACAGTCATGTGACCAAAATTCACAGTTTATTACCTAGAATGGATCCACTTTTTTTTGTCAGACAAACCAATACAGCAGAACACAGCCCAGATTACAATAATATGAAAAAACCTGCAAACTATTTCATAAAATGCAAATGTAAGACCATCCAGCACTCAAAATGAGTCCCTCATTTAATCAGTATTGATGAATATTATAAAATGTAATGGACTGTAATGATAAATTACTCATGCAGATGGGTGGGTATGGCCAAAATTCAATAGTAATTACAGCCTTCACTCTCTGTATAATGTTATGACTCGATTTCGAATGTTAATAATATATCAAAATACACATTAGAAATTTGAATGTGTATATTTGAACTATTATGAACATTCAATTTGAAAGTAAAACTAGAAGCTCTGATATAACATTTGATTTTTAAATTTTAAAGAAACGTCGTTCTTATCAATATTTGATTGTGTAGAACAAATATACAAAGGAATATTTGATCTAACAATCAAATTTAGATTTATCCATATTTGCCCATCCCTATTTATCAACTGAAATTTAATTTTTACCTGATATCACTGAGATGCCAAAACTGATATGTAAAAACAGCAGTTACCACTGCAACTGAAAATGTACCTCTTCTGGAGCCTTCTCATATTATTTAGCAGTTCCAGCTTCCATTTCACCTATTATCTTAAGAGCATAGGCAGATGTCAGGGAGCATATTGGAAACATGGGTGAATTACTTTATGCTATTTTTGTTTAAAGGGATGTGAAGCAGTGCTTATTCAGTATAAAAAAAGTAAAAGTAAACCTGATAAACAGATTGTGTTTAAAAAACACCAACTTACTTGTCTCCATGCAAAATAAGCACTTAGTCTAGCTACTGCCTATAGTTACATAAGGAAATTGACATGCTGAGAACTTAAATTACATTCTGCCTCTTCTGAGCATGGGCAAGAAACTAACTTCCAGTTTCTCTATGTCTTGAAGCACAGAGAATAAGAATACTTTTTTTTGGTGGAAGTGAGAAATGGAAGTGAGAGGTGGAAGTGTGTGGTTGTGGTGTAATTCAGTTTAAAACTGCAACGTAATATCCTTCTTTCAAACTTTCTGTATAAAGGCAGACAGCACATCCTCACTAAATGTTACCTTGAGAAGCTTCAGTGTTCAGTTCTTCTTATTTATTTCCTTGACAACAACACATATGTGCAACATAACTTTACTAAGTCTTTTCCTGGGTGTAGTCTGTATCAGTAAGTTTTTGTCTGTTCCTTTTTCACTAGTCCTTTAAATGTTATATGTTTCTTCTCTATGGTATTACAAGTATGTGGAATAAGCAAAGCATTAGTGGACATCAAAATAAACTGATATAAGTATATTTTAATTTATTTGAATGACAAATGATAAGACTCTGCATTTCCTTATGTATTTTTCCTTTCAGATCATGTCTCAGGAGAGGTGTTCCAGTCCCCAAAAGAACAAGCAATCACTGAAGGAACAGAGATCACACTGAGCTGCAGATATGACGAGGCAGCTACTAACCTGCTCTGGTATATTCACAAACCTGGACAGAACATAAAACTTCTCCTTCGTGATTACTCCAAAGATAAAGACCTTGAAGAGGAAATCAGGGGTCGTTTTTCTTATATGCACGACAGACAGAACAAGAAGTTCCCTGTAAACATCACCAAGGCAAGAACATCTGACTCTGGGACATATTACTGTGTCTTGAATCCCACAGTGTATGAACACATTAAACACACTGTACAATAATTTCACAGACTATACAGGCATGACAGTAATTGTACAATACACCCCAAGGTGGCAGGATTGTCCAACTACATATTGCAGTGTTTTTCAGTTTTGTTTTTATTTCATGAGTCATTGCAGAAGTGTCACAAACCTGTAACAGGGATAACAGAGAAGCCCATTTAAAGATGTTAACATTATAGTCACAAAGCTCTGCACTCTGAAGATTTCTTTTAATAAAATGTGCATTAGAAACATGTCCATAGAAGCACTCACTTTAATGTTAAAATCGATATCAGGTAAAACTCATATACATTGTGACTACTTTAAGTACCTAAGGGCCCAAAATTGGAACATGGCACCAGAACCATTTTCCCATCAATCTATTTAATAAAAAAATCACATGATAAAACAATTATTATAAAAGGCAAGCAAAAAATTATTAAATACATTCCTAAAAACAAAGGCACAGTATAAAAGTAATTTACCCCAAAGCAAGTCAGATCTGATATAAGTACCTAGAAAACTGTGTAATAAGTTACCTACCTCTCAGCCCTAGTTTCCATTACTGTTGTTAGCTGTATAAACTGCTGGTATTAACAAATAAAGCCTATGGGGCCTATTTACTATGGTGCGTGCGGACATGATCCGATATAGCGGATCATGTCCGCTGCACATTAGTGATGTTGCAAATAGTTCGCCGGCAAATAGTTCCCCTGGCGAATATAGCTTGTTCACGTTCGCCGTGGCGGGTGAACATATGCGATGTTCGATCCGCCCCCTATTCGTCATCATTGAGTAAACTTTGACCCTGTATCTCACAGTCTTCAGACACATTCCAGCCAATCAGCAGCAGACACTCCCTCCCAGACCTTCCCAGCTCCTGTACAGCAGCCATTTTAGATTAATTCTGATCCTGCATTCTTAGTGAGAGGAGGGATAGTGTAGCTGCTGCTGAATTTATAGGGACATTGATAGCTAGGCTAGTGTATTCAGTGTCCACTACAGTCCTGAAGGACTCATCTGATCTCTGCTGTAAGGACAGCACCCCAAAAAGCCCTTTTTAGGGCTAGAACATCTTTTTTTTTTTTTTTTTGCCTGTGTAATTTTGACTGTGAAACATCAGTCTGCTAGTGTAATCTAATTGCAGTTGCCTGCCTGCAGTGCCACCACTCATATCGGTTGTAACAGTAGTGTAAATTTTGTAAAAAAAAACTTTTTTGACTGTGAAACATCAGTCTGCTAGTGTAATCTAATAGCAGTTGCCTGCCTGCCAGCGTGTGTGCCAGGCTCACAGCGTATACTGTGCCACCACTCATATCTGTTGTAACAGTAGTGTAAATTTTGTAAAAAAAAACTTTTTTGACTGAGAAACATCAGTCTGCTAGTGTAATCTAATAGCAGTTGCCTGCCTGCCAGCGTGTGTGCCAGGCTCACAGCGTATACTGTGCCACCACTAATATCTGTTGTAACAGTAGTGTAAATTTTGTAAAAAAAAACTTTTTTGACTGTGAAACATCAGTCTGCTAGTGTAATCTAATTGCAGTTGCCTGCCTGCCAGCGTGTGTGCCAGGCCCACTTGCTAAGTGCCACCACTCATATCTGTTGTAACAGTAGTGTAAATTTAAAAAAAAAAAACTTTTTTGACTGTGAAACATCAGTCTGCTAGTGTAATCTAAATGCAGTTGCCTGCCTGCCAGTGTTTGTGCCAGGCCCACTTGCCAACTAGTGCCACAAGTCATATCTGTTGTAACAGTAGTGTAATTTTATTTAAAAAAAAACTTTTTTTACTGTGAAACATCAGCCTGCTAGTGTAATCTAATTGCAGTTGCCTGCCTGTCAGCGTGTGTGCAAGGCCCACTTGCTAAGTGCCACCACTCATATCTGTTGTAACAGTAGTGTAAATTTTGTAAAAAAAAAACTTTTTGGACTGTGAAACATCAGTCTGCTAGTGTAATCTAATTGCAGTTGCCTGCCTGACAGTGTGTGTGCCAGGCCCACTTGCCAACTAGTGCCACCACTCATATCTGTTGTAACAGTATTGTAAAAATTTTTAAAAAAATTTTTTTCGACTGTGAAACATCAGTCTGCTAGTGTAATCTAATTGCAGTTGCCTGCCTGCTAGCATGTGTGCCAGGCCCACTTGCCAACTAGTGCCACCACTCAGATCTGTTGTAACAGTAGTGTAAATTTTGTAAAAAAAAATAATTTTGACTGTGAAACATCAGTCTGCTAGTGTAATCTAATTGCAGTTGCCTGCCTGCCAGCGTGTGTGCCAGGCCCACTTGCTAAGTGACACCACTCATATCTGTTGTAACAGTAGTGTAAATTTCATAAAAAAACTTTTTTGACTGTGAAAAATCAATGTGCTAATGTAATCTAATTGCAGTTGCCTGCCTGCGAGCGTGTGTGCCAGGCCCACTTGCTAAGTGCCACCACTCATATCTGTTGTAACAGTAGTGTAAATTTAAAAAAACAAAAAACTTTTTTGACTGTGAAACATCAGTCTGCTAGTGTAATCTAATTGCAGTTGCCTGCCTGCCTGCCAGTGTGTGTGCCAGGCCCACTTGCCAACTAGTGCCACAACTCATATCTGTTGTAACAGTAGTGTAATTTATTTTTAAAAAAACTTTTTTTACTGTGAAACATCAGTCTGCTAGTGTAATCTAATTGCAGTTGCCTGCCTGCCAGCGTGTGTGCCAGGCCCACTTGCTAAGTGCCACCACTCATATCTGTTGTAACAGTAGTGTAAATTTTGTAAAAAAAAACTTTTTTGACTGTGAAACATCAGTCTGCTAGTGTAATCTAATTTCAGTAGCCTGCCTGCCAGCATGTGTGCCTGGCCCACTTGCCAACTAGTGCCACCACTCATATCTGTTGTAACAGTATTGTACATTTTTTAAAAAAAAATGTTTTGACTGTGAAACATCAGTATGCTAGAGTAATCTAATTGCAGTTGCCTGCCTGCTAGCATGTGTGCCACGCCCACTTGCCAACTAGTGCCACCACTCATATCTGTTGTAAATGTAGTGCAAATTTTGTAAAAAAAAACTTTTTTGACTGTGAAACATCAGTCTGCTAGTGTAATCTAATTGCAGTTGCCTGCCTGCCAGCGTGTGTGCCAGGCCCATATGCTAAGTGCCACCACTCATATCTTTTGTAACAGTAGTGTAAATTTAAAAAAAAAAAAAAAAATTTGACTGTGAAACATCAGTCTGCTAGTGTAATCTAATTGCAGTTGCCTGCCTGCCTGCCAGCATGTTTGCCAGGCCCACTTGCCAACTAGTGCCACAACTCATATCTGTTTTAACAGTAGTCTAATTTTTTTTAAAAAAAACTTTTTTGACTATGAAACATCAGTCTGATAGTGTAATCTAATTGCAGTTGCCTGCCTGCCAGCATGTGTGCCAGGCCCACTTGCTAAGTGCCACCAAACATATCTGTTGTAACAGTAGTGTAAATTTATTTTTTTAAAACTTTTTTGACTGTGAAACATCAGTCTGCTAGTGTAATCTAATTGCAGTTGCCTGCCTGCCAGCGTGTGTGCCAGGCCCACTTGCCAACTAGTGCCACCACTAATATCTGTTGTAACAGTATTGTAAATTATTTTAAAAAAAAACTTTTTTGACTGTGAAACATCAGTCTACTAGTGTAATCTAATTGCATTTGCCTGCGTGCCAGCGTGTGTGCCAGGCCCACTTGCTAAGTGCCACCACTCATATCTGTTGTAACAGTAGTGTAAAATTTTTTTTAAAAAAACTTTTTTGACTGTGAAACATCAGTCTGCTATTATAATCTAATTGCAGTTGCCTGCCTGCCAGCGTGTGTGCCAGGCCCACTTGCCAACTAGTGCCACAACTCATATCTGTTGTAACAGTAGTGTAATTTAAAAAAAAAAAAAAAAAATTTTGACTGTGAAACATCAGTCTGATAGTGTAATCTAATTGCAGTTGCCTGCCTGCCAGCGTGTGTGCCAGGCCCAATTGCTAAGTGCCACCAAACATATCTGTTGTAACAGTAGTGTAAATTTAAAAAAAAAAACTTTTTTGACTGTGAAACATCAGTCTGCTAGTGTAATCTAATTGCAGTTGCCTGCCTGCCTACCAGCATGTGTGCCAGGCCCACTTGCCAACTAGTGCCACAACTCATATATGTTGTAACAGTAGAGTAGTATATTTTTTTTTTTTTTTAATTTTGACTGTGAAACATCAGTCTGCTAGTGTAATCTAATTGCAGTTGCCTGCCTGCCAGCGTGTGTGCCAGGCCCACTTGCTAAGTTCCACCACTCATATCTGTTGTAACAGTAGTGTAAATTTAAAAAAAATAACTTTTTTGACTGTGAAACATCAGTCTGCTAGTGTAATCTAATTGCAGTTGCCTGCCTGCCTACCAGCATGTGTGCCAGGCCCACTTGCCAACTAGTGCCACAACTCATATATGTTGTAACAGTAGAGTAATATATATATATTTTTTTTTTATTTTGACTGTGAAACATCAGTCTGCTAGTGTAATCTAATTGCAGTTGCCTGCCTGCCAGCGTGTGTGCCAGGCCCACTTGCTAAGTTCCACCACTCATATCTGTTGTAACAGTAGTGTAAATTTTAAAAAAAAAAACTTTTTTGACTGTGAAACATCAGTCTGCTAGTGTAATCTAATTGCAGTTGCCTGCCTGCCAGCGTGTGTGCCAGGCCCACTTGCTATGTGCCACCGCTCATATCTGTTGTAACAGTAGAGTAAATTTAAAAAAAAAAAACTTTTTTGACTGTGAAACATCAGTCTGCTAGTGTAATCTAATTGCAGTTGCCTGCCTGCCAGCGTGTTTGCCAGGCCCACTTGCCAACTAGTGCCACCACTCATATCTGTTGTAACAGTATTGTAAATTTAAAAAAAATAAAAAAAATTGACTGTGAAACATCAGTCTGCTAGTGTAATCTAATTGCAGTTGCCTGCCTGCCAGCGTGTGTGCCAGGCCCACTTGCTAAGTGCCACCACTCATATCTGTTGTAACAGTAGTGTAATTTTATTTTAAAAAAAACTTTTTTTACTGTGAAACATCAGTCTGCTAGTGTAATCTAATTGCAGTTGCCTGCCTGTCAGCGTGTGTGCCAGGCCCACTTGCTAAGTGCCACCACTCATATCTGTTGTAACAGTAGTGTAAATTTTGTAAAAAAAAACTTTTTTGACTGTGAAACATCAGTCTGCTAGTGTAATCTAATTGCAGTTGCCTGCCTGACAGCGTGTGTGCCAGGCCCACTTGCCAACTAGTGCCACCACTCATATCTGTTGTAACAGTATTGTAAATTTAAAAAAAAAAAAAAATTTCGACTGTGAAACATCAGTCTGCTGGTGTAATCTAATTGCAGTTGCCTGCCTGCTAGCATGTGTGCCAGGCCCACTTGCCAACTAGTGCCACCACTCATATCTGTTGTAACAGTAGTGTAAATTTTGTAAAAAAAAAAAAATTTTTTGACTGTGAAACATCAGTCTGCTAGTGTAATCTAATTGCAGTTGCCTGCCTGCCAGCGTGTGTGCCAGGCCCACTTGCTAAGTGCCACCACTCATATCTGTTGTACCAGTAGTGTAAATTTCGTAAAAAAACTTTTTTGACTGTGAAAAATCAATGTGCTAATGTAATCTAATTGCAGTTGCCTGCCTGCCAGCGTGTGTGCCAGGCCCACTTGCTAAGTGCCACCACTCATATCTGTTGTAACAGTAGTGTAAATTTAAAAAAACAAAAAAATTTTTTGACTGTGAAACATCAGTCTGCTAGTGTAATCTAATTGCAGTTGCCTGCCTGCCTGCCAGTGTGTGTGCCAGCTAGTGCCACAACTCATATCTGTTGTAACTGTAGTGTAATTTTTTTTAAAAAAAAATTTTTTTTTACTCTGAAACATCAGTCTGCTAGTGTAATCTAATTGCAGTTGCCTGCCTGCCAGCGTGTTTGCCAGGCCCACTTGCCAACTAGTGCCACCACTCATATCTGTTGTAACAGTATTGTAAATTTAAAAAAAATAAAAAAAATTGACTGTGAAACATCAGTCTGCGAGTGTAATCTAATAGCAGTTGCCTGCCAGCGTGTGTGCCAGTCCCACTTGCCAACTAGTGCCACCATTCATATCTGTTGTAACAGTATTGTAATTTTTTTAAAAAAAAAAACTTTTTTGACTGTGAAACATCAGTCTGCTAGTGTAATCTAAATGCAGTTGCCTGACTGCCAGCGTGTGTGCCAGGCCCATATGCTAAGTGCCACCATTCATATCTGTTGTAACAGTAGTGTAAATTTAAAAAAAAAAAAAAAAATTTGACTGTGAAACATCAGTCTGCTAGTGTAATCTAATTGCAGTTGCCTGCCTGCCTGCCAGCATGTGTGCCAGGCCCACTTCCCAACTAGTGCCACAACTCATATCTGTTGTAACAGTAGTGTAATTTTTAAAAAAAAAAAAATTTTGACTATGAAACATGAGTCTGATAGTGTAATCTAATTGCAGTTGCCTGCCTGCCTGCCAGCGTGTGTGCCAGGCCCACTTGCTAAGTGCCACCAAACATATCTGTTGTAACAGTAGTGTAAATTTAAAAAAACAAAAAACTATTTTGACTGTGAAACATCAGTCTGCTAGTGTAATCTAATTGCAGTTGCCTGCCTGTCAGCGTGTGTGCCAGGCCCACTTGCTAAGTGCCACCACTCATATCTGTTGTAACAGTAGTGTAAATTTTGTAAAAAAAAACTTTTTTGACTGTGAAACATCAGTCTGCTAGTGTAATCTAATTGCAGTTGCCTGCCTGACAGCGTGTGTGCCAGGCCCACTTGCCAACTAGTGCCACCACTCATATCTGTTGTAACAGTATTGTAAATTTAAAACAAAAAAAAAAATTTCGACTGTGAAACATCAGTCTGCTGGTGTAATCTAATTGCAGTTGCCTGCCTGCTAGCATGTGTGCCAGGCCCACTTGCCAACTAGTGCCACCACTCATATCTGTTGTAACAGTAGTGTAAATTTTGTAAAAAAAAAATTTTTTTGACTGTGAAACATCAGTCTGCTAGTGTAATCTAATTGCAGTTGCCTGCCTGCCAGCGTGTGTGCCAGGCCCACTTGCTAAGTGCCACCACTCATATCTGTTGTAACAGTAGTGTAAATTTCGTAAAAAAACTTTTTTGACTGAAAAATCAGTCTGCTAGTGTAATCTAATTGCAGTTGCCTGCCTGCCAGCGTGTGTGCCAGGCCCACTTGCTAAGTGCCACCACTCATATCTGTTGTAACAGTAGTGTAAATTTCGTAAAAAAACTTTTTTGACTGAAAAATCAATGTGCTAATGTAATCTAATTGCAGTTGCCTGCCTGCCAGCGTGTGTGCCAGGCCCACTTGCTAAGTGCCACCACTCATATCTGTTGTAACAGTAGTGTAAATTTAAAAAAACAAAAAACTTTTTTGACTGTGAAACATCAGTCTGCTAGTGTAATCTAATTGCAGTTGCCTGCCTGCCTGCCAGTGTGTGTGCCAGGCCCACTTGCCAACTAGTGCCACAACTCATATCTGTTGTAGCAGTAGTGTAATTTTTTTTTTTTTATTTTTTTTTTTTACTGTGAAACATCAGTCTGCTAGTGTAATCTAATTGCAGTTGCCTGCCTGCCAGCGTGTGTGCCAGGCCCACTTGCTAAGTGCCACCACTCATATCTGTTGTAACAGTAGTGTAAATTTTGTAAAAAAAAACTTTTTTGAGTGTGAAACATCAGACTGCTAGTGTAATCTAATTGCAGTAGCCTGCCTGCCAGCATGTGTGCCAGGCCCACTTGCCAACAAGTGCCACCACTCATATCTGTTGTAACAGTAGTGTAAATTTTGTAAAAAAAATTTTTGACTGTGAAACATCAGTCTGCTAGTGTAATCTAATTGCAGTTGTCTGCCTGCCAGCGTGTGTGCCAGGCCCACTTGCTAAGTGCCACCACTCATATCTGTTGTAACAGTAGTGTAAATTTCGTAAAAAAACTTTTTTGACTGTGAAAAATCAATGTGCTAATGTAATCTAATTGCAGTTGCCTGCCTGCCAGCGTGTGTGCCAGGCCCACTTGCTAAGTGCCACCACTCATATCTGTTGTAACAGTAGTGTAAATTTAAAAAAACAAAAAACTTTTTTTACTGTGAAACATCAGTCTGCTAGTGTAATCTAATTGCAGTTGCCTGCCTGCCAGCGTGTGTGCCAGGCCCACTTGCTAAGTGCCACCACTCATATCTGTTGTAACAGTAGTGTAAATTTTGTAAAAAAAAACTTTTTTGACTGTGAAACATCAGTCTGCTAGTGTAATCTAATTGCAGTAGCCTGCCTGCCAGCATGTGTGCCAGGCCCACTTGCCAACTAGTGCCACCACTCATATCTGTTGTAACAGTATTGTACATTTTAAAAAAAAAAAATGTTTTGACTGTGAAACATCAGTATGCTAGAGTAATCTAATTGCAGTTGCCTGCCTGCTAGCATGTGTGCCACGCCCACTTGCGAACTAGTGCCACCACTCATATCTGTTGTAAATGTAGTGCATATTTTGTAAAAAAAAACTTTTTTGACTGTGAAACATCAGTCTGCTAGTGTAATCTAAATGCAGTTGCCTGACTGCCAGCGTGTGTGCCAGGCCCATATGCTAAGTGCCACCATTCATATCTGTTGTAACAGTAGTGTAAATTTAAAAAAAAAAAAAAAAATTTGACTGTGAAACATCAGTCTGCTAGTGTAATCTAATTGCAGTTGCCTGCCTGCCTGCCAGCATGTGTGCCAGGCCCACTTCCCAACTAGTGCCACAACTCATATCTGTTGTAACAGTAGTGTAATTTTTAAAAAAAAAAAAAATTTGACTATGAAACATGAGTCTGATAGTGTAATCTAATTGCAGTTGCCTGCCTGCCAGCGTGTGTGCCAGGCCCACTTGCTAAGTGCCACCAAACATATCTGTTGTAACAGTAGTGTAAATTTATTTTTTTAAAACTTTTTTGACTATCAAACATCAGTCTGCTAGTGTAATCTAATTGCAGTTGCCTGCCTGCCAGCGTGTGTGCCAGGCCCACTTGCCAACTAGTGCCACCACTAATATCTGTTGTAACAGTATTGTAAATTATTTTTAAAAAAAACTTTTTTGACTGTGAAACATCAGTCTACTAGTGTAATCTAATTGCATTTGCCTGCGTGCCAGCGTGTGTGCCAGGCCCACTTGCTAAGTGCCACCACTCATATCTGTTGTAACAGTAGTGTAAATTTTTTAAAAAAAAAACTTTTTTGACTGTGAAACATCAGTCTGCTAGTATAATCTAATTGCAGTTGCCTGCCTGCCTGCCAGCGTGTGTGCCAGGCCCACTTGCCAACTAGTGCCACAACTCATATCTGTTGTAACAGTAGTGTAAATTTAAAAAAAAAAAAACTTTTTTGACTGTGAAACATCAGTCTGCTAGTGTAATCTAATTGCAGTTGCCTGCCTGCCTACCAGCATGTGTGCCAGGCCCACTTGCCAACTAGTGCCACAACTCATATATGTTGTAACAGTAGAGTAATATTTTTTTTTTATTTTTTTTTAATTTGACTGTGAAACATAAGTCTGCTAGTGTAATCTAATTGCAGTTGCCTGCCTGCCAGCGTGTGTGCCGGGCCCACTTGCTATGTGCCACCACTCATATCTGATGTAACAGTAGAGTAAATTTAAAAAAAAAAAAAAACGTTTTTGACTGTGAAACATCAGTCTGCTAGTGTAATCTAATTGCAGTTGCCTGCCTGCCAGCGTGTGTGCCAGGCCCACTTGCTAAGTGCCACCACTCATATCTGTTGTAACAGTAGTGTAAATTTTGTAAAAAAAAACTTTTTTGACTGTGAAACATCAGTCTGCTAGTGTAATCTAATTGCAGTAGCCTGCCTGCCAGCATGTGTGCCAGGCCCACTTGCCAACTAGTGCCACCACTCATATCTGTTGTAACAGTATTGTACATTTTTAAAAAAAAAATGTTTTGACTGTGAAACATCAGTATACTAGAGTAATCTAATTTCAGTTGCCTGCCTGCTAGCATGTGTGCCACGCCCACTTGCCAACTAGTGCCACCACTCATATCTGTTGTAAATGTAGTGCATATTTTGTAAAAAAAAACTTTTTTGACTGTGAAACATCAGTCTGCTAGTGTAATCTAAATGCAGTTGCCTGACTGCCAGCGTGTGTGCCAGGCCCATATGCTAAGTGCCACCATTCATATCTGTTGTAACAGTAGTGTAAATTTAAAAAAAAAAAAAATTTTTTGACTGTGAAACATCAGTCTGCTAGTGTAATCTAATTGCAGTTGCCTGCCTGCCTGCCAGCATGTGTGCCACGCCCACTTGCCAACTAGTGCCACAACTCATATCTGTTGTAACAGTAGTGTAATTTTTAAAAAAAAAAAAAATTTGACTATGAAACATCAGTCTGATAGTGTAATCTAATTGCAGTTGCCTGCCTGCCAGCGTGTGTGCCAGGCCCACTTGCTAAGTGCCACCAAACATATCTGTTGTAACAGTAGTGTAAATTTATTTTTTTAAAACTTTTTTGACTATCAAACATCAGTCTGCTAGTGTAATCTAATTGCAGTTGCCTGCCTGCCAGCGTGTGTGCCAGGCCCACTTGCCAACTAGTGCCACCACTAATATCTGTTGTAACAGTATTGTAAATTATTTTTTAAAAAAACTTTTTTGACTGTGAAACATCAGTCTACTAGTGTAATCTAATTGCATTTGCCTGCGTGCCAGCGTGTGTGCCAGGCCCACTTGCTAAGTGCCACCACTCATATCTGTTGTAACAGTAGTGTAAACTTTTAAAAAAAAAACTTTTTTGACTGTGAAACATCAGTCTGCTAGTATAATCTAATTGCAGTTGCCTGCCTGCCTGCCAGCGTGTGTGCCAGGCCCACTTGCCAACTAGTGCCACAACTCATATCTGTTGTAACAGTAGTGTAAATTTAAAAAAAAAAAACTTTTTTGACTGTGAAACATCAGTCTGCTAGTGTAATCTAATTGCAGTTGCCTGCCTGCCTACCAGCATGTGTGCCAGGCCCACTTGCCAACTAGTGCCACAACTCATATATGTTGTAACAGTAGAGTAATATTTTTTTTTTATTTTTTTTTAATTTGACTGTGAAACATCAGTCTGCTAGTGTAATCTAATTGCAGTTGCCTGCCTGCCAGCGTGTGTGCCGGGCCCACTTGCTATGTGCCACCACTCATATCTGTTGTAACAGTAGAGTAAATTTAAAAAAAAAAAAAACTGTTTTGACTGTGAAACATCAGTCTGCTAGTGTAATCTAATTGCAGTTGCCTGCCTGCCAGCGTGTTTGCCAGGCCCACTTGCCAACTAGTGCCACCACTCATATCTGTTGTAACAGTATTGTAAATTTAAAAAAAATAAAAAAATTTGACTGTGAAACATCAGTCTGCTAGTGTAATCTAATTGCAGTTGCCTGCCTGCCTACCAGCATGTGTGCCAGGCCCACTTGCCAACTAGTGCCACAACTCATATATGTTGTAACAGTAGAGTAATATTTTTTATTTTTTTTTTAAATTTTGACTGTGAAACATCAGTCTGCTAGTGTAATCTAATTGCAGTTGCCTGCCTGCCAGCGTGTGTGCCAGGCCAACTTGCCAACTAGTGCCACCACTCATATCTGTTGTAACAGTAGTGTAAATTTTTTCAAAAAAAACTTTTTTGACTGTGAAACATCAGTCTGCTAGTGTAATCTAATTGCAGTTGCCTGCCTGCAGGCGTGTGTGCCAGGCCCACTTGCTATGTGCCACCGCTCATATCTGTTGTAACAGTAGTGTAAATTTTGTAAAAAAAAACTTTTTTACTGTGAAACATCAGTCTGCTAGTGTAATCTAATTGCAGTTGCCTGCCTGCCTACCAGCATGTGTGCCAGGCCCACTTGCCAACTAGTGCCACAACTCATATATGTTGTAACAGTAGAGTAATATTTTTTATTTTTTTTTTAAATTTTGACTGTGAAACATCAGTCTACTAGTGTAATCTAATTGCAGTTGCCTGCCTGCCAGCGTGTGTGCCAGACCCACTTGCTAAGTTCCACCACTCATATCTGTTGTAACAGTAGTGTAAATTTTTTCAAAAAAAACTTTTTTGACTGTGAAACATCAGTCTGCTAGTGTAATCTAATTGCAGTTGCCTGCCTGCAGGCGTGTGTGCCAGGCCCACTTGCTATGTGCCACCGCTCATATCTGTTGTAACAGTAGTGTAAATTTTGTAAAAAAAAACTTTTTTACTGTGAAACATCAGTCTGCTAGTGTAATCTAATTGCAGTTGCCTGCCTGACAGCGTGTGTGCCAGGCCCACTTGCCAACTAGTGCCACCACTCATATCTGTTGTAACAGTATTGTAAATTTAAAAAAAAAAAAAAATTTCGACTGTGAAACATCAGTCTGCTAGTGTAATCTAATTGCAGTTGCCTGCCTGCCAGCGTGTGTGCCAGGCCCACTTGCTAAGTGCCACCACTCATATCTGTTGTAACAGTAGTGTAAATTTCGTAAAAAAACTTTTTTGACTGTGAAAAATCAATGTGCTAATGTAATCTAATTGCAGTTGCCTGCCTGCCAGCGTGTGTGCCAGGCCCACTTGCTAAGTGCCACCACTCATATCTGTTGTAACAGAAGTGTAAATTTAAAAAAACAAAAAAATTTTTTGACTGTGAAACATCAGTCTGCTAGTGTAATCTAATTGCAGTTGCCTGCCTGCCTGCCAGTGTGCGTGCCAGGCCCACTTGCCAACTAGTGCCACAACTCATATCTGTTGTAACAGTAGTGTAATTTTTTTTTTTAAAAATTTTTTTTTACTGTGAAACATCAGTCTGCTAGTGTAATCTAATTGCAGTTGCCTGCCTGCCAGCGTGTGTGCCAGGCCCACTTGCTAAGTGCCACCACTCATATCTGTTGTAACAGTAGTGTAAATTTTGTAAAAAAAAACTTTTTTGACTGTGAAACATCAGTCTGCTAGTGTAATCTAATTGCAGTAGCCTGCCTGCCAGCATGTGTGCCAGGCCCACTTGCCAACTAGTGCCACCACTCATATCTGTTGTAACAGTATTGTACATTTTTAAAAAAAAAATGTTTTGACTGTGAAACATCAGTATGCTAGAGTAATCTAATTGCAGTTGCCTGCCTGCTAGCATGTGTGCCACGCCCACTTGCCAACTAGTGCCACCACTCATATCTGTTGTAAATGTAGTGCATATTTTGTAAAAAAAAACTTTTTTGACTGTGAAACATCAGTCTGCTAGTGTAATCTAAATGCAGTTGCCTGCCTGCCAGCGTGTGTGCCAGGCCCATATGCTAAGTGCCACCATTCATATCTGTTGTAACAGTAGTGTAAATTTATTTTTTTAAAACTTTTTTGACTGTGAAACATCAGTCTGCTAGTGTAATCTAATTGCAGTTGCCTGCCTGCCAGCGTGTTTGCCAGGCCCACTTGCCAACTAGTGCCACCACTCATATCTGTTGTAACAGTATTGTAAATTTAAAAAAAATAAAAAAAATTTGACTGTGAAACATCAGTCTGCTAGTGTAATCTAATTGCAGTTGCCTGCCTGCCAGCGTGTGTGCCAGGCCCACTTGCTAAGTGCCACCAAATATATCTGTTGTAACAGTAGTGTAAATTTAAAAAAAAAAACTTTTTTGACTGTGAAACATGTCTGCTAGTGTAATCTAATTGCAGTTGCCTGCCTGCCTACCAGCATGTGTGCCAGGCCCACTTGCCAACTAGTGCCACAACTCATATATGTTGTAACAGTAGAGTAATATATATATTTTTTTTTTTAAATTTTGACTGTGAAACATCAGTCTGCTAGTGTAATCTAATTGCAGTTGCCTGCCTGCCAGCGTGTGTGCCAGACCCACTTGCTAAGTTCCACCACTCATATCTGTTGTAACAGTAGTGTAAATTTTTTCAAAAAAAACTTTTTTGACTGTGAAACATCAGTCTGCTAGTGTAATCTAATTGCAGTTGCCTTCCTGCAGGCGTGTGTGCCAGGCCCACTTGCTATGTGCCACCGCTCATATCTGTTGTAACAGTAGAGTAAATTTAAAAAAAAAAAAACTTTTTTGACTGTGAAACATCAGTCTGCTAGTGTAATCTAATTGCAGTTGCCTGCCTGCCAGCGTGTTTGCCAGGCCCACTTGCCAACTAGTGCCACCACTTATATCTGTTGTAACAGTATTGTAAATTTAAAAAAAATAAAAAAAATTGACTGTGAAACATCAGTCTGCTAGTGTAATCTAATTGCAGTTGCCTGCCTGCCAGCGTGTGTGCCAGGCCCACTTGCTAAGTGCCACCACTCATATCTGTTGTAACAGTAGTGTAATTTTATTTAAAAAAAAACTTTTTTTACTGTGAAACATCAGTCTACTAGTGTAATCTAATTGCAGTTGCCTGCCTGTCAGCGTGTGTGCCAGGCCCACTTGCTAAGTGCCACCACTCATATCTGTTGTAACAGTAGTGTAAATTTTGTAAAAAAAAAACTTTTTTGACTGTGAAACATCAGTCTGCTAGTGTAATCTAATTGCAGTTGCCTGCCTGACAGCATGTGTGCCAGGCCCACTTGCCAACTAGTGCCACCACTCATATCTGTTGTAACAGTATTGTAAATTTAAAAAAAAAAAAAAATTTCGACTGTGAAACATCAGTCTGCTAGTGTAATCTAATTGCAGTTGCCTGCCTGCCAGCGTGTGTGCCAGGCCCACTTGCTAAGTGCCACCACTCATATCTGTTGTAACAGTAGTGTAAATTTCGTAAAAAAACTTTTTTGACTGTGAAAAATCAATGTGCTAATGTAATCTAATTGCAGTTGCCTGCCTGCCAGCGTGTGTGCCAGGCCCACTTGTTAAGTGCCACCACTCATATCTGTTGTAACAGTAGTGTAAATTTAAAAAAACAAAAAACTTTTTTGACTGTGAAACATCAGTCTGCTAGTGTAATCTAATTGCAGTTGCCTGCCTGCCTGCCAGTGTGTGTGCCAGGCCCACTTGCCAACTAGTGCCACAACTCATATCTGTTGTAACAGTAGTGTAATTTTTAAAAATTTTTTTTTTTTTTTACTGTGAAACATCAGTCTGCTAGTGTAATCTAATTGCAGTTGCCTGCCTGCCAGCGTGTGTGCCAGGCCCACTTGCTAAGTGCCACCACTCATATCTGTTGTAACAGTATTGTACATTTTTAAAAAAAAAATGTTTTGACTGTGAAACATCAGTATGTTAGAGTAATCTAATTGCAGTTGCCTGCCTGCTAGCATGTGTGCCACGCCCACTTGCCAACTAGTGCCACCACTCATATCTGTTGTAAATGTAGTGCATATTTTGTAAAAAAAAACTTTTTTGACTGTGAAACATCAGTCTGCTAGTGTAATCTAAATGCAGTTGCCTGCCTGCCAGCGTGTGTGCCAGGCCCATATGCTAAGTGCCACCATTCATATCTGTTGTAACAGTAGTGTAAATTTATTTTTTTAAAACTTTTTTGACTGTGAAACATCAGTCTGCTAGTGTAATCTAATTGCAGTTGCCTGCCTGCCAGCGTGTTTGCCAGGCCCACTTGCCAACTAGTGCCACCACTCATATCTGTTGTAACAGTATTGTAAATTTAAAAAAAATAAAAAAATTTGACTGTGAAACATCAGTCTGCTAGTGTAATCTAATTGCAGTTGCCTGCCTGCCAGCGTGTGTGCCAGGCCCACTTGCTAAGTGCCACCAAACATATCTGTTGTAACAGTAGTGTAAATTTAAAAAAAAAAACTTTTTTGACTGTGAAACATCAGTCTGCTAGTGTAATCTAATTGCAGTTGCCTGCCTGCCTACCAGCATCTGTGCCAGGCCCACTTGCCAACTAGTGCCACAACTCATATCTGTTGTAACAGTAGAGTAAATTTAAAAAAAAAAAAACTTTTTTGACTGTGAAACATCAGTCTGCTAGTGTAATCTAATAGCAGTTGCCTGCCAGCCAGCGTGTCTGCCAGGCCCACTTGCCAACTAGTGCCACCACTAATATCTGTTGTAACAGTAGTGTAAATTTTGAAAAAAAAAACTTTTTTGAATGTGAAACATCAGTCTGCTAGTGTAATCTAACTGCAGTTTCCTGTCTGCCAGCGTGTGTGCCAGGCCCACTTGCCAACTAGTGCCACCGCTCATATCTGTTGTAACAGTATTGTAAATTTAAAAAAAAAAAACATTTTTGACTGTGAAACATCAGTCTGCTAGTGTAATCTAATTGCAGTTGCCTGCCTGCCAGCGTGTGTGCCAGACCCACTTGCTAAGTTCCACCACTCATATCTGTTGTAACAGTAGTGTAAATTTTTTTTAAAAAAACTTTTTTGACTGTGAAACATCAGTCTGCTAGTGTAATCTAATTGCAGTTGCCTGCCTGCAGGCGTGTGTGCCAGGCCCACTTGCTATGTGCCACCGCTCATATCTGTTGTAACAGTAGAGTAAATTTAAAAAAAAAAAAACTTTTTTGACTGTGAAACATCAGTCTGCTAGTGTAATCTAATTGCAGTTGCTTGCCTGCCAGCGTGTTTGCCAGGCCCACTTGCCAACTAGTGCCACCACTCATATCTGTTGTAACAGTATTGTAAATTTAAAAAAAATAAAAAAAATTGACTGTGAAACATCAGTCTGCTAGTGTAATCTAATTGCAGTTGCCTGCCTGCCAGCGTGTGTGCCAGGCCCACTTGCTAAGTGCCACCACTCATATCTGTTGTAACAGTAGTGTAATTTTATTTAAAAAAAAACTTTTTTTACTGTGAAACATCAGTCTGCTAGTGTAATCTAATTGCAGTTGCCTGCCTGTCAGCGTGTGTGCCAG